>NW_027130568.1:10317500-10522500 GCF_026122565.2 Emydura macquarii macquarii | reverse complement strand
TTACTATATGCAAAGTTTCATTTTAAATACAGATGTATATACGTTAACAATGTGCTGAGAAAACTTGCCAAGGAATGCAGAACTTGTATTATGAAACAGAAATATTTAAGGAAAAGAATTTTTAGTAAAAGAAAATAAAAGGAAAAATTAATTCTTGAGATTGCTCTAGTTACTTTTGCAAAATGTTAATTATTTTCCTCAATTTTTTGTTTATGTTTTATTCTGAATGTTAAATATCACATGTCACTTTTGGCATAATTCTGGGCCAGGTCTTGCAGTTTTTACTGAGGCAAAACTCCCTCCAGATTTTAATAGGGAGTTTCACCTGCAAATGGGCTGGAAGCTTGGGTACTATGTATTTATTCCCAGATTCCTAGATATAATTTTAAAAATAATTGTAGGTATAAAATTGTAGCTTTTAAAAAAGTGTAAAATATAAATGTGTGTAAATTGTTTTTTTAAAACCTTTTTTGTTAAAATTCAGTTTAAATATAATGTCTCTCTCTATATATACATAGAATTGCATTTTATTATGAGGAAATATTACAGATTTTTTAAAAAATAAATACATTATATACACAAAGTTTCATTGTTTCTACCACCTAAAAGCAAAACATTTATTTGAGCACTAATGATTATTTTGCTTACTTATTTTTCTTTTGGAAAAAAATCATCTGAATAAAACACAACTAACTATAACCCTATTAGTCAGGGCTTTTCACCCAACAGTGAGGCTTATACATTAGTTAAGTTTAGGAGTATAATACTTAGCTATCTCTAAACATCAACCAGCGAACATACATACAAAATGACATTTTATGAATTAATTTAACATTTTATTATAAAAATATCAATATGAAACATGACAGCATGATTCACTGTGGAAAAGGGGTGGAAATTTTATTGCCAGAGGTGTTCTAAAATCCTATACTATTAAAATAAACATATTTTAAAAGTTATTCTTACAAAAGCCTACTTCCAATGTAATTTTAGAAAGCAAGCTCTTGGCTTTTTGGAAAGTGAAAGCGCATAGAGTAAAAGAAAAGCAGAGCATTCCAGTGTTCTTGTTTTACATTCACATTCTAGTAGCACTTTTCTCTGGAGTCTCTCAGAACAAGACAATTCAAACAAATCTTTATTTACATTGCAGATTTACATTTTTACAGTCTTGGAGCCTGATCCTGTAGCCTTACTCAGTGCCCTCTGAGGTCTATGGGAGTGTTGCCTGACTAAGGATTGCAGGATTGAGTCCTTTGTGAGTTTTTAATTTGTGTAGTTTTCCGGTGCTCATCTCCAAACACACTGAAAGTTTGGGCAGAGGTTTCCCCCCTTCCCTCTCTCTCTCTTTTTTTTTTTTTGGCAGGGTGGGATACTTATTAACAGCATCTAACCTGCTTATTTCCCTTCCTGCCCTCTTAACTAAATATTGCTAATTCTTTCCAATATGGATATCTTCCTCTGGACAAACCTTGCACAACAGATTTAAGTAATTTGTGATGGATATTAGCAACATAACCATTCAAATATGGCAGTTCTCTAATCTAGAATGAACTGCTCAAATAAGAACCATGTAATTATTTCAGACAAGGTACAATAATCATTAAATCCAAATTTGAAAGTGTTCTCATTATTTCAAAACATATTTTATTTCTAAATTAAAGACAGTCTTGTGATTTAGATATGTGATAACTAAGAGATATAGGTAGATGAACTTTCAGCAGATGCCTAAGCCACTGCACACATTATTACCAGATACTATCAACATGGATCTCTATAATACATCAATATTATAACCAGCCTGCTACACTAATGCATAACTCAAGAAAAGCAACGTTTTACATTTTGTAAGTGACCCCTCAACTTAAAATATGAAATGTAATAAAATACTATTATAGCCATTTCTCAGGCCATTGGAGCCCAATCTTGCTCCCACTAAAAATGACGGCAAGCCTCCCACTGACTTCAGTAGGTTTTGGCCCTGAAAGACAGGGAATCTGCATCTCTGCCTTTCAGATTCCCCTCCAATAAAAAAACAGTAATGTAAAAATCAGGAATACTTTTGAAACTAAAGATATACTCATCTTTTTTAAAAATTAAGTGATTTTCCAAAATAATATTTTAAGAAGGCAGTGTAGAAAGTAGTTTTGGAGTTTAAAATAACTCTAAAATGCACCCATACAAAGAACCTCACCAACATCTTCCTTTCCCAAAGCTTCACTTTCTATACTGGCAAGGAAGCAGATGTCATTAATTGTAGGAAACATTAATCTGACATACAGACATTATTTATTGACTGTACAACACCTTCTGTGTGTGCTGAGATGCTTTATAGAATTATAGGCTAAGAACCCAATTCTGCAAGCCCTTACTTGTGTGAGTAACCCTTACTCATGCAAGGAATTCCACTGAAGTAAATTGGGTTAGGTATGTAAGTAACAGCTTTTAAGATCTGCTCCCATATAGACATTTTGAAAAAGAACCATGTCAATGAAAATGATGAGTTCTAAATATTCTTGAAAAAAATGTAATAAAGCAGCCACTGGAATGAAAGGTATTCTGATATATTTTGCACTTAGTTTCCTACACCATTTTCAATTCTAATTATTAGTTTTAAAAAAAGCAAAAGAAAAAAGTGCCATTTTGTGCCACTGATTTTTAAACATAACTCCCCGCTGATTTCAATGCAGACTTCTGTTGAAAAGTAGATTATACCGTGTTGCCCATATGTATCAGATATTGTATATTTTGCTGTCTGATAAAATTCTAGCATCATATTTATATATATTGGATAGAGAGAATTCTTCTCATTATTTTATCATGTTCCAGGCTGTTCAACCTTTTTAATCTATCATAGTTTTAAGACAAGAAGTTATTTTTTATATTAGTCTGGATTTACACTGCTCTTGGATTACTTTAAATCATTTCCCATTTACTTTATGTTTTACAGTTTGCCTTCACTCTTCCATGTCCTAAAATAAAAGTGATTTAATTTAATTAAATAGTGCAGTGTTTTATCATTTGTATTTATGTTGAAAATAATGATTATTTCAATTATATAGTGAAAGTGCTACTATAATAAAGTTTTACATAAGACTTTTTTTTTTTAATTAATAGAGTAGCTGCTTAATCTTGTAGATATTGGGCTAAATCCTGTAGTTCTTACTGAAGCAACGGGAGTTGAATATGAATTTTGCTTAAGTTCGGACTTCAGGGTTTGAGCCGCTAACCTCTACATTATTTGATTTTTTCATTAGTAATTCAACAACTAACAGTTAGCTGAAGCTGCTAACAGTAAAGGGATGCAAAATAAATTTACAGTACATAAAGGTTACTATATGAAAACTGGTGAAAATGTATAGCAAACACATCCACAAAGACATTTCGGCCAGATCTTAAGCTGGTGCAAATATCACTGTAGCTGCATTGATTTCAACAGATGGATGCCCATGTGCACCAGGTGAGGATCCAGCCCTTTGTTTGAATTTGTGCATGTTAATTTATTTGAAGATGTTTTGAGGAAGTCATTTTGTCATTGTAATATCTTGCGCTACTTGTGTGCTCTATTGGCACTATTTGGGAGGTACAAAGTCTTGATGTGGAGAGAAATTTACTTTGCTAGTGTCATTAACTGTACACATCAAATGCTGTTCATGCTTCAAGCATAGCTACATATATGGAATACAATGTCAATCTTCTTTCTTGTAGTCTGAGAAAAAGAGAGGTTGGGGAAATGGCTTAAATGGTACAGTGACTCCTTCAGTTAACATGAGGAAATGTGTAAAGTTAGGAAAAAACTGGCACAGCTATGAACCCTATGCATAGATACATAGAGTTTGTAGACAGCAGGACGTTCTCTTATGTGCTACCGGAAAGCTAAAGTTTTTTCAATACATGTGAGAGAAAAGATAACAAATGGATGTTTCAGAGATACTAAATGCCATTTACTGCTATGAAATGGGTTTAAATAAAGTTTTCATTCTAGTAAGAATAACTACTAAATATATGCTGACTGTTAGCTAAATGCCATTTTTCTTGGGATGAACTGTTTTACAATATGAAAGAAGCCAAAACTGTTTCACTATGTTTCAGTTTTGTTCCTCTTTTGTTTTTATTATTATTTTTAAAAAATCACTTCTAGTTTTGCATATAAATGACTTGTAAAGCACCTTTTCAATTATATTAGATAAGGGTCCTTACAATCTGTAGTAATGTTCTCTGGCAATGCAATGTTTTACTATACATTTTTTATTCCAGTGGCAACATAAAAGCCTTAAATTGTGTGTTTCATAATTGTATATACTTTCACAACAGAATTAGATAAAACAATGAAAGTAATAGAAAATGCTCTTTTTTTCTCTCTAGGATTAGTATTCTTTCAAATGTGAATGTGTTATGTAAAGTTTTATAACCAAAGAAATGTATTGTGAAAGGTCCAAGAAATTTGTCAAACAAAACATTTTCTAAAACTTTTCAGATCACATGCAATGTTAAAAATAATGGCAATGAAAAAGCTGCAAAATCTCTTATTTGTGAATCAGGTACAGTTACAGAGAGTTTAATAACAACAATTCTTTAATTGTTTTAAAAAGTATATGCATTTCTAATGTATGAAGTTAAAACTAGCAATCATTTTTGTGAAGCAGCATATGAACTATAAAGAAGTTTCAGCAAAAGGCATATTACCCTTCCCCCTCCTGGAATGTTACATCAGTTAAAGATAAAAATGTCCTCTAATCACAAATCTGGACGTAGAAAGCTCTCACATGCAAATCTAATAGTAATTTCAAAGAGCAGCTCTTAGCAGTTTTGTTTTTAGCAAAAGATCTTATAAATATGCTTCCCAATTACTGAAGATTGGTGAAATAGAGTTGGACAAATATTTATAATTCATTTTGTCAGTCTGGGCAAACATTTTTTCAAACAATTTTTATTTGTTAAAAAAATATAAAAACAAATAAAATTTTATTTTCTTCCAAAAATATTAACTTTCCCATGAGCCAGTAACCTTATAATTTATTGATCCTTGAGAACAATATTACTACTTTTTGTTCTAGCTTTATCTCTTAAAATGTACAAAGCATTTAAAAAGTTTTCTTAAATTGTTAGAAGACATTTATTTTCTTGCAAATTAATTCTTTTTAACTCTTTATGATAGCCTTGAATCCCATAAAGAAAGATGAATTATCACATACTGAGCCCAAGCTGTGAAACAGGAGGAGACAAATAGAGACCCCTACTGTGTTTAACAATGGAGAAGAAATTCCAGGCTCAATAGAAAAATTTTCTGTCCTTTTTCACAGATCACAAAAGCTGTTAATATGGATTTGAACAGTGGAGGGCACTCTTGCTATGCAAAAACTTGTATTGACCTGGCACACACAGCTTGATCTATTCAGTGGCCTAAATCTCAGAATTTGTTAAGTAACAGCCACCTGTGGCACAGTCACTAACTGTCTTCTGTTTAAAACATTTGCGGTTTCTAATTGTGCAGCGGTATCTAAAACACTAGCGCTGTTATGTATTCATGCAGATGTGGAAGGAATGCAACATTCACAATTTATTCCAAATATCTGTGCAAGATATTGTACCAAATAACAAGATGTTTGTTATGTTTTCAAGACCATATACAATAAGCTATTCAGTTGGTTGTTCTAACGTTACATATAGAATATATATTTGTATAATTAAATATACATGAACAAGCTAATTTTTTTGAAACACAATAAGGTTTTTTTTTATTAGGAATCCTTACAATTTCAAGGTTGATAATTAACATAGCAAGTTCTGAAACAGAAAGTACAAAATCAAATAAGGATAACGAATGAAATAAAACACCAGGCTTTTACATAATTTCCTCGTCTCAGAAAGTTGATGGTTAACTAAGTCTTAAACTACATACACGTAATTTTAGACTTGCCTAACTCTGCAAAACAAAACAGGCCAATGTCTGAACAAACACTGAAAGAATGGCAAGTCTGTGTTTATAGGACCACAAATATGAGAAGCCAATTACGAGCCCAATCCTGCAAAGGCTTATGCACAAGAGGAATGAACACACAAACATTTAAGTCAATGAGACTACTTCTGTGAGTAAAAGTTACTCACGTGCACAAGCATCTGTAGGATCAAACTCTAAGTAATTCATTGCTAATTATGTAGCTCAGTCACTTTGCTCATTTACCATTCTCTATACTGCAGTGTTGTGTTGGATAACTAAAGCTGCATAAAAAGCTAAACAAAACGATTATTACTAGTCATCTACAGTTTATGAAATGTATTACATAGATATAAAAATCACAAAATGGAATTACCAAATAGAGCCATTTGGAGGGCCCTCTTGAAATAGTGAATAATAATGCTGCTTTGATTAATTGAAACAAAAGTGCTGTGGCACCTGCAGGGTTAATTAAGCAGTTCAAGATGCAAGGCAGCACAAAAGGAAATCTTTTTCCTTCTTTAAGAACTGTAAACACTTGTCCTGAACTAGATGGGTGTTTGATAAGTTGTACAGCATGTAGCAAACTCACAGGGATCTCTAGTTAACACTCAAATTCAGTGTTAACACTTAACAGAACAGTGGTAAGCCGTGCTGCCAAGGTCAACTGCACAGATGTACTAATTGTATTATGAGCTTGACATCTAGTGGCCACCCCTGGCAGGGCAAAGCAGGCAAAGGTTAAATCAGCAAGCCTTGTTAAAGCACTTCTAACTACCCACCCTCAGGGAGAGTCCTTCGGAAGCTTGTTGGCACTCAGTGCAATCCCACCTTTTCACTGAGACCAAACAGACTTTCTATAGTACACTGGACACTAATACACAGAAAATACAAAAGGGACTTGAACACAAAAATGTAACCGGTTTAAGTGTGGATTGAAAAAGACAGGCATATGTTGTAAAATATGTAGAAGTTCTACTGACATTGTCAGAGGTGTTATTTATTAGTATATTTTCCAACCATGGAGAGTTTTGATTTTTTGGGGGGAGGAGAGAGAAGACACAACAGTAACAACTGAGAAAATTAGGGGAAAAAATCTGTTTTAAATCTTGTGTGTATGTATTCCTATTGTGTATAGTAAATTAGAACAAAACAAAAACCTTGAGTCCAGTGTCCTTTTGCTCAGTTATTCTAAATAATTATTTTAAAACTTCACTAGTTTATGTTTTCCTTAATTCATGCATGACATGATTTTTCTAGCTTTTCGAATTTCCAATATTCCAAGCCCCACCCAAAGGAAACCATCTCTAACAGCACGACACTTAAACATGACCCAAAAATACATTATAGTTTAAATCCTGCTCAATTTATTCATGGAAAACTCCTATTAAATTCAGCGGGAGGTTTTGGGAGGGTAAAGCAAGCAGGATTTTGGCCCTCTACGCTGAAATGGACTATTTAACAAAAATGTACAATTATAACTAGATTTAACAATACTTCTCCTGAAAAGTTTATAGAAAATGACTCTCAGCTTACAGATGAAATATTTCAGTTGAAGTGTTAAATAGATGCTTTATTTTGTATAAAATAGGTCAGAACTGAACTATTTTAACATCATACCAGACCTGTTTTATTATCAGCAAAACTGACTGACTCACCTCCTGAGTAATGGATAGTCTACAGATTATGCTTTTCCCAGTTTGGCAATCAGTCAACAAATCATATAGGGAAAAAACAAAATAAACCCCGCTCCTAAAAATCTTCCAGGACTTAAACTGTTTTTTAAAAGTAGAATTTATGGACATTTGTTGGAATTTTTTCTTTTTTCTTAAAAATTCTTATTTAAAAAGAAACTTGAATACTAGTTTCTATAATGATTTTTTTCAAATATTTTGAAAAGTACAAGTTATTATCAACATTTACATTTAATTTTACATTAGTAACATTTACACTGTTACATAGTAACATTTACATTTACATTAGTATCCTGCTGATATTTATTATACAGAAGTCAGAGTAACACCTTTGAAGATTTCCCAAAGAAAAGAAAATATTCATATGACCACCTCAAGATCAATGCTAAAATTTATTTGAGATTAGCAGCACAAAACAAAATCTGACCCACTTTTCCCTTCTTTCTCTATCATCTTGCATACAACAATCAACTTGTTGAGAAATTCCTGATGCTAATCCATACATTTTTCTCTTGCTGACTTTGAAGAGAATCAAAATGATCTTATGATCTAAATTTATATGACACTAAATTTGTATATGAAGTATGTACAAGAATTCCAAAAGAATTTAAGCAAATAATATTACTTGTCCTTTCCCATTATAGTGGCAGATAATCCGCAATTAATCAGCAATACTTCCGTTTTTCCTTAAAATATCATTTTTCAAAATAAATAACAATCTTTGGTGTAGTTGCTTCGAAAAGAGTGTTTGCAAAATCATAGGAGTTTCATGTAAACTGACAACTTACTGTCACCTTTCATGTTCTAGAGAAAAAATTATTCTGTGTTTCTAAATTATATGAAGTAACCTCTGGGCTTTGTTTTTGGTTTTGGGTTGTTTATTTTTTGTATTTTTAATGTAGATAAATTCTTATCCTTGTAGGATGTGTGTTTAATGTATATATACAAATATATCAAATAGATTTTTTTAAAGAAAATTGATTACACTGAACTGGTGTCATTATAGATATATTTTTTAATTTCAAAAGAACACTGTATGAGTTCAGCTAGTAAATGTTAAAATATATAGAATGTAATTCTGGTTCACCAGCATTAAAAAATTCATGCATTAGAACATATTCCACATTTCGCAAATGTAAAAGAAGACTTTAATGTAATTATGTCCAGTGTTTTTAAAAAACAAGATGTTAGGTTGCAAAATCATATTCAAAGATTGCCATTACTTAGTTCCTTTAAGGTATTCCTTTCCCCTCAAAACAAACAATAATACATCTCAGCCATTATCTTAGAATGAAAACAGTCCAAAGCGTCAATTGTCATAGTTACTTAGTAGAACTTTACTACAGCAACACTGGAATCATTTTTATAACATTACAAAAACTTTGTTTAATTATTCCTACTTTAAAAACGCTAAACTCATGCTCTTCAGATAATAAGATGAATTAATCTGAGTAAAAATGCACTTAATATTTCTCTTTTCTTTAGAACATAATTTTTAATTGCCTGTAATCTGTTGATTTAAGAAAAACATTGCTACTAGAAATTTAAAACACTAATATCTTAAATTATTTTTTCTCACAAAGGAAGAGCATATTTTGTGTTTGATATCAACAACAGTTTTTTCAATTCTTGTCACTCTTTGTAAATGATTTCCATCATTTTCTTTCAATATGGCATCCTTAAAATGTTGTGAGAAGAAATATCTTTTTGTTCTTTATTCTACAATATATCTGGTTAAGCAATCTATCATTATTAGTTGTTTCCAAACATTTCTTTTCCAATTTATAAAAGGCATATTTTAGCTTTCCACATTAAAAAAATCATGATTTTCTGAATGTAAATTTGTAGCTCATGACATTGTCAATTATCTTCAGATTTCAAACACCTTCTCACCAGACTACCCATACTGAGACTGTTCTGTTGTTTGAACTCAACTGCATTATGCTGTCGTCCAAACTGACTTCAGAAATTATTTACTACAATTCTAAAGCGTCCATTGTAACATTGCCACCTAAGTTGACTGGCCTCCATATAACTTTAAATACAGCCTACTGTTTATCTTCCATTCTGTTTTCCAAACTGTCAGGTTTCTTTTGGCTGCTGTTCAATTTTAATTATAAGTAGTATGTCTAAAGTATATTCACTTAATATATTTCACTTAATGAAAATATACTTTGATAATGATATTAAAAATATACTTACATTAAATAAATAAGCTTCTTTAACTTAATATTGGGTTATCAATCATTTCTATCACAGTGTAAAAAATGTGTAAAAGGGTACAGATAAAAGAATAATCACTTTGTTTGCTTTTAACGCCCCCCCCCCCCCCAAAAAACTACAAAATGACTCCTCCTCTGTTCTGTCCTGGACAGACTATTTTTGGCCTGTTGCAAAATATGTTCAGGAACTGTGGCAATATCTTGATTACAACTGTGAATGGAAATGAAAAGCACTGACTTGAAAGACCTGTTTTAATTCTAAGATCCTTGCGCATCTAAATATATTTGACCCTTTAAATTGTTTTAAAAGTAGCAATATTTGTACTTTGTATTATAACGTGTAAATGATTTACACTACACTAATGTGCACTACAGATCCTTCAACTTGTTTACACTACTGAGTTCACCGTGTTCACATTTCTGAAATGAAAGTGAAAAACCAATAACACTGCTCCAGCTTTTTTATTGTTAATTATGAGGGGTTTCATTCCATTAATTTAAATATGTTTTAATAAAAGGGGACACAGCACATTTTGATAACAGCCTTCTGAGGCTGAGAAGTATTTACATTGTTGCATTTTAGGGCTGCTGTGAAAGCCGATTTTGAGCTATTCAGGGACCACAATAATAACGCTTTAAAATTCCTCACTGGGATGCAATGTAGTCCTTTTGATGGAAAGACTGTCTTTCTCATTCGGCAGAAATAAATCCATTCATTTGATCATGTAGTCATTGAGGGCAATACAAAACAAACCAAGTGTGAGAAATTCTATGTGATGAAGTAAACAAAACAAAACAAAAAAAATATATTTCCATGACAAAAAGATTCTTTGTCCTTAATCTACCCACCATATGCAAGCGTTTCTTTTTAGCATATCTCCTGTTCTAATCTCGGGTGACATGGCTACATAGATAAGACTCACAAAACAAAGCAAAACAAAAATAGTTTAACAATTTTCTTCAATATATTAACTCACCAGAAGTGACATAATGAAGTAATGCATGTTTTCCCCCTGTGCTGAAATAGATGCTGCACATTTAAAAGTTTGTAAATGAGAAATTCTTAAACCAAGAACCCTCCCAACATACACTGTGTTTAATTAATCTTGTTTCCACCATGACAAATAATAATTCTTATCTATTTGCTTCAATTTAATTTGTGTACACTGTCACTGCTATGCTTAAACAAAAGTAAAATAAAAATACACAATGTTTTGTTCTTCAGGTGTGACAGAAAGAAGCATTTCCTTGCATGTTTCTTATTGTCAGTATCTAAAAGGCTTTTCCAGAAGCGGTAACAGCCCCTTCTCCTTCCTTCCCCGGACTCTGGAGACCAACCCTTCCTGCCACCCCCCAAAAATACCCTGGGAAGGAGAAAAAGGTAGTGGTATTCCTTGGTTTGAAGATTTGCCTATCTGAAATATGTTTTAACCTCATGAAGTGCATTCATACTACCCTAAGCTTCAAGGATGCGAAGTTCTGATACAATAGTCAAAATCCTCCTTAGACTCCAACTTTCATGCCTCCCTCTCTCTCCTCTCCCCCCCTCCCCCCAAAGGCAATTTGTAAGTAGAGTAATTCCAGTTTTGAAGCACAACAAGGATAAAGCGCTGTGATTTTTGCATATTGTTTGTTGCTGTTTTGGTAAAATAAAGGAGTGAGGGAGGGAGTGTCTCACTTACTGGTTATGCAAGAAACCAAAAAAAGATAAACTGTGGAAGAAGAAAAAGAAAACTTTCCAGTGTGAAGCCTTCAACCTAACCAAGGAAAAGTGAGGATGGGTTGGTTGTAGGACGCCTTTGCAAATTTTACTTCTGATCAGCACAGTTAATTCTCTGTTTTAAAAGCCTACAGCCCCATTTTCAAAATGTTATTGCAGAGGTGGGGAAAAGGGATCATTGCAACCCGGACACACTGGGCAATCTAACAATATTAAACCAGGCATATGTGCCCGTGGGGGGTGCCGGGGGGGGGGGGGGGGGGTCATGGCGGATGGGTGGGAAAAATAAACCTTCCCCATTCCATGTGGCTGTTGTGAAAGATGATGGTGGTGGCAGTGATCGCTTGTAGTCAGTAAGGCTAATATTAACCCGAGAAGAGCCCAGAGCAACTGAAGGGGAGCAAAGATAGCAGGGAGGGGAAAGCACAAGGAGCTCCCAGGCTCCTCGAGACAAACTCCGCTCCCCCAGCACCCAACTTCCCCAACCCAGCTATGACACTGTCCCCTACCCCTAGGGGCTGTATTACCCTTCCCTCCTGTTCCCCAAAGCCCCCTTCTGCCTGGGGAGGGGGAGTCAGAGGTGCAGGATGGAAGGCAAAGCCTTCCCACCTAGAACCACTTTTCACTTGCAATCTGGATCGGGGGGGGGGGGGGAGGGGGAGCGCGGGCACTGTGGCAACCGGGAGCCCCTCGCAGCCCCGCCGCTTTGAGGAGGGCGCTGAGCGCGCTGGCCCGGTTTGTCGAGAGCGCCGGGCTGCGACCGGAGCACGAGCCCCCTTTGGACTCGGCGCACCCTCGCTCAGCCCGGCGGAGCTGCACTGCGCGGCTCTTCCTTCCCGCAGCCCCCCCGGCCCAGCTGCAGCAGAACCCCGGCGGCAGCTGACTGAGCAGCTCCCAACTTTCCAGCTAGGACTGGATAGGGCAGAGGGGCGGGGGGGGGGGAGGAGGGAGGCAGCGTTTCTTCGGCCGAAACTACGCCTGGGCGCGAGGGAGGGCAAATAAACACAGCTGGGGAAGGGGGAGGAGAGCTCGCCTCCTGGGTGCCAACCCCTCTGCCTCCTCGCGCAGCTCCCACAGTCCGGGTCAACCCAGAGGACTCACACACACACGCCCCCCCGCCAGCTCCCCACACACACCAAATCCAGCGATCATGAAAGCGCCCGCCAGGGCCAGCGCAGGGCATTGATGGGAGGGATGGTTTCCTGCGGGGGGGGGGGGGGGGAGACTTGGCTGAACTGTTAACTTTTCTTTTCCCGCTGTCTCTCTTCCCCTCGGCCCGAGCGGCTTCTAGTTCCCTCTCCCCGCAGGAAGGGGAATGATCCGTGGCTCAAAATAAATACATAAATCCTGCCCCCCCCCCCCCGCCATCACAGACCCACAGAGCCAGAGACACACAGAGCCCCTTACCGTGCTCAGAAACTACCTCCGCCTGCAGCTCCTCGTCCGACTTGAGATGCTGGGGCTTCGCTTGCTTGCGACGAGACATGCTGCTAACTGCGGCTTCTGGATCCTGCTTTTTGCAGAGGCATCAGCGGGAGGGGGCAGCCGGAGGGAGGGGGCTGGAAATAATTGATCGCAAAAGAAAAAGTCGAGTTGGTGGCGGAGGAGAGCGGGGGGGGGGGCGCGACCCACACAAACAAAAAGAGGCGAGCGAGCAGGGGGATTAGCCGGGCTGGGGGTGTGCTGCGCGGTGCTGTGGGGCGTGCGCTGCCTGCGAGCCGGGGCGGCTGCGCGGATCGCGCATGGGGCTCTGTAATTATGATTGTGAATAATGCATGGCGATTAATGGTGCTGGGGGCGAGCGCGGATTGGCCCGGCTCCAGCGGACTCAGGCTGCATATGTAAATGAGGGACGGGGCTCAGCAATTAGCCGCTTCACTCCGCCAAATGATGCGTCTCCCCGGCTCCAGCAGCGCCTCCTGCGAGAGGCACTGACCCCAGCAGCAGCGGCGGCTGCAGGGACAGCCGCAGCAAAACACACACACGCACACACCGCGCAGCGGGGCTCCGGTGTGCACACACTTTACACAACATATGTGCGAGCTTCACTTGTTGGGGAAGGTCGTGATCTTCGTGTTCTTCCTCCCCGCCCCCTTTAGCTACTTTTGCTTTGCTTTCTTCTGCTCTCCGGGCTTTTTTTTGCACCCCTCGGCGTCTTCTTCTCTCCTGGCTCCTCTTCCCCCAGAAGTTGGTCTGGCTGGCATCTGATTTCTGGACGTGCGCGCCTGTGTGTGTTCAATTTCGGCTTATGTCGGGAGGCAAGAAACTTTTGTGGGTGTGCGCTGCTTGCTTTTCCTCGCCTCTCCTTTGAGCTTCACATTTTCTTGTATTTTGCTCTTCCTCCGTCCTGCCTCTCTTCCTCGCTGCCTCTTTTTCTCCTCCTCCTCCTCCTCCCCGCTGACTTTTGTTCTCTCCTCTGGGGGGTGGGGGTGGGGGACAAAAACACCAGCTCTTGGGCAGTTTTGTCTTTCACCTCTCCTTCCTTCTTTGTCTTGCAGCTTCTTAGCTCTTTCTCTAACCAGAGACTCCCCGTTGCTGGTGGTGCTGCTGCCGATCACTTCCTGTTGTCCATTGGTAGGAAGTTTTTGCCCCCTCTCGCTCGCAGGTTGGGATGACTTTTTGGTGCCACTCCCCAGTTTTCGCTCCCCCCCCCTCGCCAAACTCAGGTTTTGTGCCCCCTTGGCTAATGACAATAGTCTCTCGCGGTGGGTGCCGAGCAAGTCTTTGATCTCCAGCAAATCAGCTCGATCCAGCCCCGGGTCTCTCTCCCTTCTCCCTCGGGGTCAGGGCTCGGTGGCTGTGCTTCAGTGGGGGGGTGATTCTGGTCTCCCCCCCTCCCCGCCGCCGCCTTCCGCGCCCTCACGCGACGGCCGAAGGCTGGCTTTGCACGCGGGCTCGCCCCACTCAGTGCCCGCTCTCCGCGCAAAGGGAGGAGCGGTGCATGCACACACCGCAGTTGCTGGCTGCCGGTGCTTTCGGGCAGATAAACTTTCAAGTTTGGGAGCGGTGCGGGTCGCACGGCGGCTCCTCCTCCTGCTCCAGATCGCCACCTCCTCCTGCCCCCGCCTCTCTCCCCCCTCCCCCCCCCACGCTCAGCAGCAGCCCGATCCGCTCCCAGCAGTCGCCTCCGAGTGCTTCTCTCGCCAGACACTTTCCCAACAGCGGCTTTTCTCACATCCCCTCCCCTCTTTTTTTTTTTTTTTTTTTTAAACGAGGACGGGCGGGGAAGGGCCGGGTTCCCCCACCCTGCCCCTCCGTTGCCTTGCAAGTTGCACAGCAGCGAGCCCCTCACTCCCTTCCCCTGGGGCTGTCGGCTGGCGCGCGCGTTCGGGGGCGAGGGGGATGGTCCTCCAGGCGGATGCCCGGGGGCGCCGTCTCCCCGAGACCCGGGGAAATGCACAACTACTAGACTTAAGTGACAAGTTGCTTTGGGGGAGGGGGTGGCTCTGGAGGGGAGAGGGGCACGCGCAGGCACTCCCATAACAGCGAGCCGCCGCTAGGATGTACCACATAGTTACGGATGCCTCCGCGTCCGCCGCCTCATCCGCACACAGCTATCAGGACACTCCCCTTTGCCCCCCGCCCCCCATCCCCGACATTTATTTGGTGGGTTTTTCTTCTTCCCTCTTTTCTCCTCTCCCACTTTCCCCCCCTTTTTTTCTTTCCTTTCTTAAAGATTACTTACAACTCAGCCTCTCCGATCTGCTCCCCATATCCCTCTTTTGTTTTGCTCCAATGGCTCTGACAGGCTCCCAGACCCCTTGTTGGGACCAGGAGGGCAACAGCTCACCTTGCAGGAAACAGAAGGGAGATGCGGACAGGGGGTTGGGGACAGAGATTAAGACCAGTGAAAGGGATTTCCTCCTAATATCCGTCCCCTTGTAGCCCTTAAAATACACGGACCTCGGCTTCTTTGGGAGACTTCTTTGTGAACTTCCCCTGCTGCAAGTTTTCTTTTATCTTTTGCATTGTGATATTATCGCTCTGCTTTTGGTTTCTTCCCCACTTTGACGTCTGTAGGAAAACAAAATAAGTTAAAGGCGCCAGATTAGGCCAGAATGAATCGTTTATGGCCATACACACTTTTCGAGATTTTTGTAGTTGAGGTGTTCGTTAAAAAACAACCTAGAAAGGGCAAATCAATGGCTTTTAGATGTTAGACGTCTGTCTGTTTTCTACACTCCATTCATCTGATTCTAAAACTCGACCCCTTTCTAGCACTTCCTGCATTTACAAATAAATACTTTTTGCCGTCTCTAAATTCTACTTTAACTTTTCTGCGACAGATCCACTTTGTCGGAAAGTTTGTCACCCTGAGTGTTTCTAAACTGATATGTCTGGAAACGACATTGATGAGCGAAATCTGATGTAATTTTCCAAAATGAATGTGGAGGGGACTTAAGCACTTATTAAACATAGTGTATTTCCACCGACAGGAAGGGGGTATATTGCATACACCACCTACACACACACACACACACACATATATAAAATGCAGGTGAAAGCGATCGCTTGCCAGTGTTAAAGTAACCTTCAGAAAGTGCAATGGTGAAGGAAATGTTCGGTTTTACATCTTCGCTTTCAGATGGCATATCACTGTACACTTCTACGGACTTGCTTTAGGTGAAAAAGCTCAGCTACCGACTGTGCCTGAAACATTCGCCTGGAATCAGAGATGCTGCACTTTAACCTAGCGCCGGCATCCCCTCCCTCCCCTCCCCCCCCCCCATTGGAATAGCACCAGAAATGTGTCAATTTTCATCCCGTCATCTTCTGAAGGGATTTTGTTGTTGCTCAATCAACATTTTCTTCCTAAACTTTAGCATTTGCTATTTCTCAAGGTCTTTTCGCTTCCTCAGTAGCACAATGATGACTTGTGTGGGATTTTAATAGTGCATTGCTCGCAACGGGTCGTAGAAAACAAGCCTTCGAGAATGTTATGAGCCCGTACTTTTGTTCAAACAGTGTCATATGATTTTGCCAGACGTGAGAGAAACTTTAAATGGAAAATTAAATAATCCAGTCTTTAATATTTAATGAACAATGGAGATCACAAAGGCAAGAAAGGCATAATTACTAGATTTGTATCTCTTGACATTTACATATTCTAGGGTTACACCAAGTGACACATTTTAAAGAAGCGATACACCTCAGCAGTTGATAAAGTTGCAGGGCTCTGCGTCTTTTTAAGCCCCAACTGCATTCACATTTCGTTGAGTGGCTCAGGAGAGGGGAGACTTTGGTGAAAGGATCACTTTTAACCCACACCTGGATATGTCCCTCAGCTCAGGCAGAAGAGTGCTTTTGATCGCTCGGTTTTGTAAATGAGCAAATCATATGGGGAAACTTTTGTAACCGACGTGGGTGAACAACATTCACCCAAACATGTAAAGGACTCGGAATGCAAGTCTAAAGTTATCCTGAAGTGGCTTCTAATCTCTCGGACCCCTCCCCCCGCACTTCTCTTATTAGATGGAAACTTTTTTTTTTTTTCACGATTCTTCTGTTTAATCTTTTAGGCTGAAGTATGAAAACATATTTGTTGAAGTTGGGCTGCAAAAATATGGTCACTTCGGAGGGAAAACCGATTAACCCTCTCGCTCTGTTATGCACGTGTGTGTGAATAGATAAATAAGTAGACTCGAGCATAGAAATATGTAAATGTGTGTATAACCTGCATGTACATACTATCATGAATTTACGAATACACACGGTACACACCCATATTCTCAGCCACATGATTGGTGGGTCTATTAAAATATTTTAATACTGATGGAAAAACAAAAGTTGCTTTTCTCCCCTACAATTAAATCTAATTTGTTAATTGTCTTTCCCTTTGCAATGCTGTTTTCAATTTAAGAAACAACACGTTATTATTTTGTCTGCTTAATAATATTATTTACCAATTAGTATTGTATTTTTTACATTAATGGGACGCAAATTAGGTGTTTGCTTTAATTTGTACCATTTATTCAGGGGGAAAAAAGCCTATCTGTAAAATTGATTTCACAAGGAGTGTACACATAGTTCCCTCTGCATATATATATATATATATAAGATTTGCGTTCATAAACCAACCAAAGAAACCCACATATAGATAAGCTGGATCAGACGGTTTGTGCAATCCGGCTGTTGCCAGTTATTTTAAAAATGTGCTTCAGCAACTTTATTCAGAAGGGAGGTTCAATTATTTGGACTTTATTTTCTATTATCTTTTATTCTTTCTTTCAGTCTGAAGTCTCTTCCCCCCTCTCTAACCCCAACTTTTGTTTTAGGACAGTGGGGTTAAATCTAGCATTATTTTGTGTGCTTAAGGCTGTAACAACTGACCGCTAATTCGTTCTCACTTGAGCAAAGATATTACCATACTAATATTATTATTGGTAAGAAGAGGTAATTGATAACACCACCTGCCACTCTGTAGCAATCACGATGATAAATGTTTCCATCAGAGCGAAATCTGTGCTTGGTCTACCACAGCCTAACCCAAACAGCATGTCAAATGTCAATTATAAAGATGTTTCTTTTCTATTACAATTTTTTTGTAGAAAGCAACGAGCTCCGCCGTCAGATTTATAGAACCAGTCTATAGCACAATCGCTCCTAAAGGGTTTGCCTTAAACATTTGTTAGTTTTCCTTTTATTTAATATCATGTCACTCTTAGATCTAAATAAACATCGATTCATAGACACTCAATCTCATGCTCACACCGAGCAAACCCCAACTACTATCAGTTTTTGTTCTTTACCCTAATAGATGAGATATTAATTTAACAAACCATATTTAAGTAGCCTGGACATTGGTGTATGTAAAAGGTACATACATATCAATATATAATCACAGCATCATAAATTCAGTGTGTATGGTTATCTACTATGCAGACATGCATGTTTATACCGTGTGGACATTTATATATAATATACATATGGTATGTATGCATTTAGATATAGGTTCATATACAATAATATATACACCATCAACATATGTAAATGCACACAAAAACCTCGTTTATATTTACCCATCTTTGTACAAAGCCATATATCACTTAAAATGACTAGTGAGATGAATATTATATATACATTATATACATGGCATAATGTATACATTAGGAACTATAAATAGTGCTGTCAGGCATAAAAACTTTTAGCATCTTGACTATAGATATGCTCAGAAGATTATTATTAGCTTGTATTAATAGATGCAGGCCTCAAAAGACGAAATCAGCTATTGATAATTGCAAGAAGTATACAGCAGCTACTGTATCGATCGGCTTGTCCCTTATTCCCCTGGTATGGGAGAGATAAGAAGACACACTCTTTAGTGCAATATAATTTCTTTTGACCTATCTGCTTGCTACAGACTTATGATGAATAGCCAGAGTGGTTAAAGTCCTTTATCACGAAAGTTACCCCTTGATATAATATTGATTCTTTATAACTAGCTCCAAACACAAAAATCAAACTGTCCACTTGACCATCATCATCATCAATATCATCACAAAGGCTCTGGAATAAAGATCAGGACAAGACTGAAAATGCTTTCTATAATCTGCCCACCTAATCTTTATTTGCTGATGATGAAAAGAAAAGGGAGGAGGGTGCAAGGGTGGATGTCATCTGAACAAATAAAAAAAAATATTTGGTTAAGAAAAGAACCGTTCACCCTCTTAAAAGAAAACCAAATGATGATCAAGGAAGTTACAGATCACTTTCCTCAAACCCTGTTCTATTGCAGGAGGGGAATTAAGAACGCAGAAGGCCCGATGTTATATTTTACTCTTTTCTGAGCAAACTGCTCCGCGTTAGATGCAGGGAATTATGTAAGAAACAATCACGGCAGAAATTATACGAAGTGTATTGCTTGTTTAGAATCAGTGCTAACAAGTCGCTTCCCCCACTTTCCTTCCTTTCGCCGTTTCTCAAAGAGAAACATCATTTCTTCCTAGATCACCCGGTGATCCATTTACAAAAAATTAAGGAAGCAACATGAGACTCGGAAATGAGCTCTTTAGATGACAGATATGAAGTGCTGTATTCAATGCACAGAATCTACAGGGTGTGTAGAGGTACAAACATGTCAAAGAGAGAGCATAATCCACGTGTATTTTCCTTAAATTAACGGTATTTCCCGGTTCCTCTCTTCACAGTAGCAGCATGCTTTTGCTCAGGGTTGCATTAGCACAATCACCAGTAATTACAAGCGTGTGTACACTGGGAGAATGAAGATTGGGAAGGTGGGAGGTAGAACGTGATTCCCCTTCGGAGCAATCAGGACTGGGAAAGGTTTCATTCCATGCAAACGGTATGTTGATCATATTTAATGGGCTAGTTAGACTCGCATTAAAGCTGAAGTGCCATTTCAAGGCAAGTTTGCGCTTTTCAGGCTAGTAGGGTGTGTGTCTCTGTGTGTGTCTGCGTGACAATGATCAAAACAACCGAAGTTTTATTTACTTCGGCCAGCAGCCCCAATTCTTAATAGAGAATTTCCTCCTGATTAGAGAGACTAGAACAGCACGGAGACGCTCTTAAAAATCGGACTGATATTCTCTCACGAAAGGGACAACCGTGTTTTTTAGAGGAAAAGGAAAGTGGCAATGCCCTTACTCAAACCGTCTGCGAGATCCAAACCGCAGAATGCAACTAAAAGCAAATCGGAGGAACTCCCGGCTACAATTGTGTATGTGGGCTCTTCCTTTCGACGTGAAAATATGAAATCATTCCATTGGTATGACACACACACACAAAACTAACATCAGGTTTGCCTGGCCACAAATTCATTCTTTCTTTCTTTTAAGGGGGGGGGGGGGAGGAGAGATCGTCGTGGTCTATAGAGTCGGACGGATCAAAACCCTCCTTTCGGCGCCTGAAACACTCTGACTTGCTCTTTGAAATAATCGCTCCTTGAATCCGTACCGAATACGTGCGACACAGCCAAGCAAAAGCACTTGTCCCGTGGTTACCGGGTGTTTCCCTGCCTCCCGGTGCATGTTTCCCCTGCTGTCTTTCCTTGTGTGTCCCTCTCTCGGAGGCTTTTTCCTGGATGCTTTCCCTAATAGGTACCGCACACGTATGTTTTCTCCTTTGTACTCATCACCCTTAGAGGGGGCTCTCCCTATGGATGTAACCCCGGTGCATGTTTCTGTCTTTGTAGCCGGATCGTCTTATGCCATGTTCGTCCCTTGCACTGGGTGTCCCCCCCTCCCTCGCCGCCTGCCCTTGTCCATTTCCCCCCTGCACTGCGCGTTTCCTCGCCGCTCCCCTTTGTGCCTTGCCCTGCTACAGAAGGGAAGCGTGGCCCCCCTGGTCGCTAACTTCGCCCAACTTCGCCGATGCCCTCTCTCACTCTGTCTCCAACCCACCCGCCAACTTTCCCCCCGCTGGCTATTTCTCCCCCCCCCCCCCACCCCGCAGTGGTGCCCGATCGCTCAGACCGGAGAACCACCGCGGGGTTCCCGTCCTAAAACTGGGCGCTTTCGAGAAGAGGCAGGCGATGCACGCGGCTAGGCTTTTCCACCCTCTCCCTCCGAGGTGGGGTTTGGAGGCACGATGGCTGGAAGGGTAATTGCTGCCTCCCTCCCACCTCCACCATTCCCGGTAGCGCTGGGAACTGGCCCCGGCTAGTCAGCTCCGCGCTGTCACTGCTGCTGCTACTGCCAGTGGCTGCGACGCTAAGCCAGGGAAGCTCTCATCCGAGGCTCCAGCTCATTAAGGGTCACAGAGATGGCAGCGATTAGATCTGCAGTTTATACAATGAATGGGAGGCTAAAGCAGACGTCTGTCTGTCCGGAGACCAGACCCCCCCCCCCCCCAACAGCCCAGCGCCACCCCCTCTGAGGTAGGAGAGGTCATCCAGGAGAGGAGCAACAAAGACAACAATGGTTGTTATTACGCTCACATCTTTGCATTAGTGGGGGCTTAGTCGGCGCGATGAGCATCTCTCATCGTCATTTATTTTCAAAGCCCCTCGCCCCAACTACTTCCCACTCTAGCCTCGCCACCCACCCCGCCTTAAATAACGCACTGAGCTGACAAAAGAATCTTGTAAATATCGATGTCCTTGTCCTTTGAGGCCTTCCGTGCTGGCCCTTCTCCAGGACACACACCCACACACCGCTCTCTAGCCCCCTGAGCTGATCCCTCCGAATCATTGTCCATTGATGTTTTCAGGAGATATTGTTGGGGGATTAAATCAGTCAATCAAAAAAAGTTACTGGCATCTGGTCTGGTGACATATCACTTTCCTTTAATTATAAAATATGTATTGCAAGTAAGCACAATAGGGGGTAGCTATACCTAACATTGTAACGCCTCTTAGTCTTGAGATGTAGGCAAAAGTGAGGTGTCTTGCTAGATGCTGCCGCTAATGTGTGTTGTTCTCTGCTTTCCTTAATACAGATGCAGACCAAGTAGAAGAGGTGGAACTGTGCAAGTGCCTCAGACCTGCTTGTGTGAGAGAGGTACTGCAACATACTTCGGCACAAAGCTGATCAAGTGCCGGGGGTCGCTGTGTTTATTCAACAGTGCATATTTTTACTATGACCTAATGCTGTGTATGCTATTGAATTTAAGAAAGTGCATTCATGCTTCCCTTGGCAGGTCTAGGTGTAAGAGTTGATGACTAACAAAAGTAATATAGATTGGAATCAATTCACCTTATCTGGTAACAAAAAATAACATCTTGTCAGCAGTGTGAACATCCTATCATCAAATGACACAATATAATTTGATTAGTTGAATAAATAATCAGATATGTCCAGAGATATAGGTCACCTACTTGCAAATTAGATTAGTCTGCTTAGTTACAGGCAGCACTTGATTGAGAAATAGCTTCTCCCACTTCCTATTTGGGCTTCCTTTTAGATAGACTTGTCATTTCTGGAATTTAAATGTTTGTAAAAATACTTATATATCTTACAAATCCTGCTAACACCCCCCCGTCCTCCAAAAGTCTCTACCTGTGCACTATCAGATCTGGTTAAACTGTGCACGACTTTTCTGTATGTCTGAGTATTTGAAAGGTTTAAACTATACTCACTATTATGGCCTGGCCTGAGTACAGTTGAGTTGCATCTTACTTTTGAAAAACTGAAGATCATGAATTTTCCAAGTGATTGTGACTAGCTGGGTCTGACTGTACACCAATACATACACACACGCAGGAATGTATCTGGCTTACAGATGTGAAAAAGAATAACAACGTTTTAGGTACTAAGCAATAGGAAAATTTAATTCCTGATTAGTTTTCTGAAGTCCAATGAGAGAGACCATCTAATCAGAAGATAAGGATGTTGGTCTTTAAATGTTAACGACTGTGTTATGTTTTGCAGAAATGGGAGAAAGCTTCTGAGTACAGTCTGAAGCCACTTGAACTTTGTGGGTTAAACTGAATTGAACTTTTTTGCAAGACACTGGTCCATGAAAAGCAACTCCTTTATATTTTTGGTGGTGTCACGTTATATACTCGTCTGGCAGTTAGCAGTGCTCGTGCAAATTTTCATAATTGCATATACTGAGTTCATCTGGAAATACCTTACCAGGAGATGACCTGAATTAATTCATAGATGTAGCCTGGACTAGTATTGACACCAGGAAGAAATGCAGTGAACCACACCTGGAAGCTGAAAGTTTGGCCTATCATTTGTATGTAGCATGTAGTAGATAAAGAAGGCCTCCTACAGAAAAAATAAAAAAAGAAGCTTGAAGGGATGGACAGGGAAGTTGGAGCCACTTGAAAAGAAATAGAAAGGGGTGACCATCAGAAAGAAGATGGAACAGAGACCATAGGAAGATGAAGCTATACAGATGTCAAAGCTGGGTTTCCTGAGGGAAAAAGCAAATTCAAGACGTGTGCTTGTGCATGTGCGAGTAGTGGGGGAAGGGAATGGTGTTTTGCAAAAGGTTAAAGAGAGCGGAGGCCCTTAAAATAAAGAAGTTAAAAGAGGTTTGGAAGTCATAGCTTTTATTCCTTGTCACAGGATATTTTTATAAAGCGCTCCATATTTTCTGATGCATCCAAAGTTTGGTGAGCTCTTTTCAGAAAAGTTTTTCTGCTGTTTGCAAATGCTTCAGGGCATACAGACAGCAAAAAAATAAATAAATATGAAAGCAAAAAATCTGGCTTTGGAAAAGCTCTTTTGCTTTTTAAGACCTTCACTGGTTGACAGTGAATCAAATAGTATATTTTTTTAAATTTTGAATGGCATAATAGTGAACCTTTCCATGTATGTGTATTCCATTCTTTCACTAATGTCACCTGACAACACTCTCATTCAAGGTAAAGCAAAATGGCAGCACTAGTATTGACTTACTGGGTTTTTTGTCAGTTAAAGGTATAAAATGGTGGACTTTTCCAGACAAAATTGATAAAGTATCACCTTTGGATTGTGAACATTTACTTAAACAGTGCAATAATGCTCGCTCATCCTGTGATTTTGGCCATTATGGCAAAATCTCTGCCATTATTGTGATCAAAATCAATTGATCAGTCAATCATCCTGTCTGCCTCTGTCTGCTTACACAGAGAATGGAATTGCAGAACAAACCTATTCTCACTCTCTTTTGTGAGGATAAAGGTATGGTTTGACTTCCTAGTTTGGAATATGTCCTCTGCAGGTATTATCTACATCTACCTGTATATTCATTGTGTGCTTATCTATAGAATGCACATAGCTATACACATATTACAGATATTGATATTTAATCTCCATATAACATGATAAAGAGAAAGCATGCATGTGACATCTCTCTCTCTCTCATACACACACACAGAGCTTGATTTCAAATGAACAAACATGCATAATTTCTTTCTGCAAAATCAATCAGTCTAAGAATTAGAGAGACCGGTTGCAGCCTCTGCCCATAAAAGTAGCTGTGCTGTTTTTTTCTCTCAAAGGTGCAATAGGGTATCAGTGGTTGAATAGAAGAGGTGAGGTTCTTCCCCACAGTGGGAGATTTTAACCCAACACATGATTTTTTGTTTGTATTTTCCCAAAGAAAACAAATGCAGCTGTACCAAATTTCATGACCACAATTTCCAAATGCAAAATCCAGCCCTCAGAGACATTGGGCCAGATTCTGAAATCAGAACTCTGTAACTTAGATCTGTCTAAGTAGGTCCACTATGTGGATGTGTGATATATTTCCAATTTTTTACATGAATAACAGGAACATTCACAGTTTCATTAGACAGTATTAATAAAAATGATAAGGGATGTAAACACTCATGCTTCAGGTCAGAGACAATCACTAACCATCTGGGGTTAAACAATAATTTTACTTGTGGGCAGGTTATTCTATAAGTGTCCTTAGTGGAGTTTCTTGCATTCCTCTGAAGCATCTGATGCTGGACATGGTCATAGACAGGACACCAAACTAGATGAACCACTGTTCTGATCCAATGGAACAATTTATATTTTCCTCTTTGATCTCTAGTAGAGTGTGGATTACATCTATGCAACTTTTCCTCTATGCCAACATAATATCAATAATATTTTAATTTAGTAACTCATCTGAGTATAACAATGTAAATTATTGTTTTAGAAATAGTCTTCATTTTATTTATTTGTTCAGGACACTACTTAGGGGCAGGAGCAAAACTGTGCTGTGAAAGGAACGATGGCTTTTGCAGTTAAGGCACTGTCCTGAGAATGGGGGGCTATGGATTGCTTTCTGTCTGTGCTACAGACTCCTTCTGGGCCAAGTCACTTAACTCTTCCATGCCCCACTCTTCACAGTTGTAAAATGGAGATACAGTAAACATTAATGAATGTAAGATTCTCAGATACTATAGCAGTGGGGACCATAGAAAAGCCAATGAATAAAGTGAACAAAAATTATTTATATAAATTTCTGAGTATGGACTGCAGCATTTTGCGAATTCAGGCATTTCTGTCAGTGAAGTGAAAGCTAGGGCATGCTGTTTTGTTCATAGAGCCAGACCACAGCCTGTGTAGTATATCACAGCCAAAGAGCCAACTTGTGGTGGGTATTTACTTTTGTCAAGAGGCATGCTACATGCCACAAAATGCTGTAAGCCGCATTGCAAGATGATGTAATGCATATAACACGTGTCGGGTTGTGGAGTCATGTGTGTGTTTTTGAGATACATGTCATTGTAATAATTACAAATAGGCTCGGAGAACAGGCACACAGATTTATTTTGTTCCCTATTTCATATTCGCTGAACTGTTTGGACTCTTCTGTTTCAGAGAAACATTTTGTATTTGTCACATCATGCTAATATTAGTCATTAGGCTAGACTGTGTGCGATTGGGCTCTGTAAATACCTACTGGAGATAGCTATATAATGGCCAGTAAATAAATGGACCAGGTTATAAGTCCTGTGGAATAAACCCATGGAAAGAGGCAGCGGGATTGGATCATTTTATGAGTTTCCTTTGCAGAGTTTTCTCTAGATCGTTCTGTCAGGAGCTTTCAGGTTTGCATGTACAGGGGGCTCAGCCTCCAGAATTTGTGAATCACGGGGATGCACTGAGTCCCTAGTCCTCCACAGTAGTTCCAAAGCCTCCTGCCACTTCCTCTGGGTCCTTGGTGGTGCAGCTTCAACATAATTGCACAGTTGTGGTTTTCCCCATTGGCTGCTGCCCCCTAAACCTCTTTCAAAGGGAGTTTCCACAGGAAAAGAAGGCTCTGCAGAAAAGTTAAATGACTACCTAGCCTGGATTCCCTACAGGTTGATTGATGAAGTGCATGGTCCACTCATCCCTAACCTCTCCTACTCTGACTTACTTCTACTTTCCCACACAAATGACTTGTGCACTTGCTGTGTGAAGCTGTTTCTGGGTTCACTGCTGGGGCCATTGCTATGAAACCTGCCTCAGGCTTAGATGTCTTGTGTAAGCTAGCCATAAACAAGGCGGCAGTAATTGGCAGAGTAATGTAACTTGCACTGGCTTTTCGTTGAGTGGATGTGAAAAACAAAAGCATCTTACACCCTAAAAGGATCCAGGGGACAGGATGTTGCACAAGAAACAAGTGACAGGATAATATAAGGTAAAACAGACCTCCCCTGGTATTTTCCATAGCTTTCCCACTGTGCCAAATTTATTCCTGATGTAACCTAATTGAACTCATTGGCATTTCCCCATTGATGAATTTGACCTTCTGACTTTCACCAGAATTGCACCCACTTATGTCAGGGCTGAATTTGATTTTTGCCTGAAACCAAATTGGTGTAAGTTACACTCATTTTGCACCTCCACTGAATCCGAAATTGATAAAAGTTACATGATTTTACCATTTACAGCCATTTTCTTCCCTCATTACACCCAACCATGACATTACATGAATCTTTACACCACCACTGAATTTGGCTCTGCATATTTATGGGTCTATATTAATCTCATTCTTGTAATCTTATTCATTCCTTGTGTGCTGAGATAGAGATGAAAATGTACTTTTTAGAATTAAGAGCAATTTACGGTATGTTGCACTCTCAATATTCAATTAAATAATAAAGATATGAGAATAAAATCCTTTTCCAGCTCTGGGGAACCACTGATGAAATAATCTCCAAATAAGATTAAAAGATTTCAGTGCCACTAAGATTGCCTTTCGTGACCTTAAATGTCATTCACTTCAGATTTAATACTAGTCACTGTATTTTTTGTTAATCAGTCTAGGAAAAATATCAGAACATTTTATCATGATTTGATATAATGGTTTTAGTGTGTGAAAAATTCTTTGTTTGATAAAATTACATACTACTTAATTTATAATTTCCAAACCAGTAGTAAAACCTGTGCTGTATTATGTATTTAAGGCTTCCGTGCCCAACCTGCAAACGTGATTATTCTGCATTGTTGACATCACATTATTATACAATCAATACTTTCCCATGACTTGCATATTACTTGTTCCTCTGGAAATATGCTACTTCATAATTTTGACTGAAAAAAGACATCGTGTTCTCTGCCCAAGTTCATTCCTGATTAGTAATTAGACATTACACACAAAGAGCACATGGGATGAAAAATAATCATCTTTTTATGTAAATCATCAAGGTGATTCAGAATACCTGTAAACTGCGATGATGAAGGTGGAAGGTGGCAAAATAACATTTTTATTTGAGATGGCAGCAATAATTTCATATAAACTGATTTCCCATAAAAACCTAAGTCTAAGCCATGTATTCTGAGCACAGGTTTTGTAATGATTTAGCAAAACTTCTAAGAATTATTAGAAAATGATAATGCATTCAGAGAAATCCCTTATCAACTTTGATAGCCAGCTGATACAATAGTTTCAAGTGAACCACCTGAAAAATTACATTAGAAAATGAAGGGACCATCAAAGAGATTCCTGTGTAAAAGACTTCTTTCAGCTGCCTTTGAAGAGCTGAAAGCTATGGATAAAATCTTGTTTCTATTGAAGACAATAGAAAACACTCATTGACTTTAGTGAGGCCAGGATTTCATCCCAAATTTCTTCTTATTTTTGAAAAATATGCAGATTTAGTTCAGTACACCACATTTCTTCACATTTCAATCAAATAGGAGCTAAAAGCATCAATCTCAATAACCAAAACAGCTAATTAATCTTCAGCACTCTGTTGCAAGGTATGCGAGTGTTGGGACCTCCATTTTAGATGAAGAGATACTAAGGCAGAGAAAGGGAAGGACCTAAAACCTGTTTCTATTGAAGTCAGTGGCAAAACTCTCCGACTTCAATGTAAGCACACAGGCTGTAAGGGTGAAACTCACTTCACCTGCATAAAGGTGAAGTAATTGATCCTTGGGCTTGATCCTGCACTGATTGAAGTCAAAGGGAGTATTGCCACTGACTTCAGTAAGCGCAGAATCAGCCCCTTTAATATGAATGAAATGGAGGAAGGTGTTAGGTAGATGAAATCCACCCCTAACCCAGGACCAGGGCACATGGATGAAGAACAGACCCTCCTTCTTCTCTCCCCTGTAGGTTGTAAAACAATGTGTGTGCTAGTGTGGTGGCCACAGCCGTTCTGCACTAGTTGCATGGTACAAGAGCACCACTCTATCTTCATTAACACAGATCCGATGGCTGTTGTCCACTCCCAATGCTTAGAAAGATTGATCAATTATCTCAACCGGCCTGTGTTGAGTGGCTAATGCAGAGGCACCAATGCTTCCTTCCATTCTGTGCTGCTCTAAAGTGACGCTAAAATGGTGTGGAAGGATTTGCACTAAATGGTGAATTTAAACGTAAGTGGCTTGCTCCAATTCACAGAAGACAGTAACAAAGTCAGAACTAGAACTTAGGCTTCCTGATTCCCAGGCCTGTGCCCACTCTTTTTTTCTCTCTCTCACTGTGTAAATATCTCTGTCTTATACAGTCTTGTGATATTGATTTTGATGGTGAGTATCACAATCACAGAGACATTTTTGTATTTCTAATTCTGATCATGTGAAGTCTAAAGGTGGGATTCACAAAGGTACCGAGGCAATTAACTCCCATTGAAAACACAATAACAATTACAATACAGATTTGCTTTCTGCTTGATCAAATTCAAAACAGTTACTGCTAAGGGCAATATTCTCCACTGGTATAAATCAGCATAGATCCATGGTCTACAGATATTAGTTAATTTAACCTGGCACCGCTACTGCAAAGTAGCATTATTATCCCTATTTTACCTGTAGAGAAATCGAGACACAGATGTTAAGGCCAACATTTTCCTACCTGAATTTTTTGAGTGCCCTAGCTGAGACATCTTTTCAGACATGTGAAGGACCACAGCCCTTAGGTATTTCTGTGGTAGGACCAACATCAGAACTCACATCTCATGAGTCGCAGGCTAGTTTAACCATAAGGTCATTCTCACTTTCTCATTTATAGCAATGAATTCTATGTAGGGCTACCCTAGGAGACCATTTAGAAGTTAATGTAGAATAATGATGTTTTAGCAGTGTTACCCACAGGCCAAATGCTGCTTCGATAGTCTAGTGACTACACTTGCGTCATATTTGCTTTCAGATGCAATTTCAAGTTTTAAAACTGATTTGTAAAGTCCTATGTAGTTTGGAGTTTGGCAACATGGAAGACTCTCTCTGTTCCTACAGGCTACTATAGCAATCGAGGATAAATGGGAAGTTTTGCTCATAGTCTTGGATTTGAATGGTTGAGGCCTAGGAGCGGGATGTTCTCAGTGGAGGACCCTTGGCGCTGGAATTTTGCTTCCCTCATTTTTCCATCAGAACCTACATTTGATAATTGATCTCTGAACTTAGGTTTGATCTTTTCCTTGAGAGCATGATTGCTGGGGTGGTCTAAAGTTAAAGGATGTGTGACTGTCTTTTAATATTGACATTCAGGAAATGATGTATATTATTTTTAAAAAGTTAAAAAAAGTTAATAAAAATAGTTTTGCACTTATAGAGTGAACAATACTTTTATACATTTTAATAAAAGAAAGTCAATATGACTTAAAAGTGAAGAGCAGAGTTGTATGGGAACTAGAATTTCCATTTTCACAGGAACTTCTGGAACTGTAAAATTTGTTTTTTTCTGAATCAGAATAAAAACAAAGAATTTTGGCATCGCTTTCAAAACAAAGTTTTTGATTTGTTGTTGTTTTAGGTCAATTGACATCTCATTTTGATTTCAAATTTTTCAATGTTTTTAAACTTAAATAAACTTAAATAAACAAATAAATGTTGACATGAAAAGTCATTTAGAAATGAAAAATTAAAAACTTTCTATTCTGAAAATGGCAAAACAGAACATTTCCACTTCATTTACATTTTTTTACCAAATGAAATTTCATCTTAATTGACACATTCCCCTCAAAAGTTTCAGTTTCAATTCAATGGAATTTATGATGGAAAAATGTTCAGCTGGAAAATTTTCAACCAGCTCTAGTGAAGAATCCTATATCCATCTGAAAGCATAGAAGAGATATAGATAGGGAGAATATAATTACCGATATTAGAATTTGGCTAGGATACCAGGGCTAAAAACCCTTTTGTGTAAGATAAATGAATTATTAAGGATGACAAGTGCCCAGGGCCTTTATTTTACTTCTCCTTCAAAAAATAGCACCTTCCACAGCACAGTGTCCCTTAACACCATGATGGGTGTTGATTCAATACTGTCTTGCTAGGAAGGGGTAAGAGTGCCACTTATTGAGGTCCTAATTTAGGAAAGTTTTTAATCATGTGTTTAACTTGAAGTCAATGGGACTGCTCACATGATTAAAGTTAGGCATGTGCTTAAGTACAAAATCACCTGTATCACCCCTGCAGTTCTTGGATGTCTCCTAGCCAAGTATTGACCTAGCCTGACCTTATATACTTATAATATCTCACAAGACTGAGCTCAAGAAGATGTGGCTGCAGGTGATGGAGAGCTATAGCACTGGGCTTTCCCTCCATCTAGATGAACTATCAGCTGGTCCACAGTTTTATTACACTCAAAAAGTAAAAATATATATGCTGTCCCACAACCCTGGGATTATAGGACAAACATATGTTTTTTAAAAAATCAGTTTTTGTGGAAGTCAAGAAAAATACATTATTTGGGCAAAGATTTTTGTCTTCCTTTTAGTAGTTCGCAGGAAGTGTTGATGTGCAACTCAGTAATATATTTAAATATAGCCAGGATCACTATCTTACGGCAAACTTCTTTTTCTTCTGGCCTTTAGAAGGACTAGTCACAGTCTCATTTCTGCAATTGCGAGAATCATAGAATCATGGAAGATTAGGGTTAGAAGGGACCTCAGGAGGTTATCTAGTCCAACCCCCCGCTCAAAGCAGGACCAACCCCAACTGAACCATCCCAGCCAGTGCTTTGTCAGGCTGCACCTTAAAAACCTCTAAGAATGAAGATTCCACCCGCTCCCTAGGTAGCCCATTCCAGTGCTTCACCACCCTCCTAGTGAAAAACTTTTTCCTAATATCCAACCTAGATCTCCCCCACTGCAACTTGAGACCATTGCTCCTAGTTCTGTCATCTACTACCACTGAGAACAGCCTGGCTCCATCCTCCCTGGAACCCCCTTTCAGGTAGTTAAAGGCTGCTGTCCTCCTCACTCTTCTCTTCTGCAGACTAACAAGTCTAGTTCCCTCAGCCTCTCCTCATAAGTCATGTGCTCCAGCCCCCTAATCATTTTTGTTGCCCTCCACTGGACTCTCTCCGATTTGTCCACATCCTTTCTGTAGTGGGGGGGCCCAAAACTGGACACAGTACTCCAAATGTGGCCTCACCAGTGCCAAATAGAGGGATATAATCACTTCCCTCAATCTGCTGGCAATGCTCCTACTAATGCAGCCCAATATACAGTTAGCCGTCTTGGCAATAAGGGCATACTGTTGACTCATATCCAGCTGATTCTCCATGTAACCCCCAGGTCCTTTTCTGCAGAACTGCTGCCTAGCCAGTCGGTTAGTCTGTAGCTGTGCATGGGATTCTTCCATCCTAAGTGCAGGACTCTGCACTTGTCCTTGTTGAACATCATCAGTTTTCTTTTGGCCCAATCCTCCAATTTGTCTAGGTCACTCTGTATCCTATCCCTACCCTCCATTATATCTACCACTCCTTCCAGCTTAGTGTCATCTGTAAACTTGCTGAGGGCACAATCCACCCCATCCTCCAGATCATTAATGAAGATGTTGAACAAAACCGGCCCCAGAACCGACTCCTGGGGCACTCTTTTTCCACAAAGCAATACATGCCAGGTGGTACTACAAGGCAGCTGGAGTGTGACAACAATAATTTCCTTTCCTAGTGGCAATAGCATAGTGTAAATTAATTGGTATAAATATATTTGCTTGATTTCTCATTTGAAGTTTTTTAACTATTAAGGATCAATAAATTAACTATTAAGGGGCAATACACATTTTCATATTGAAATGCTGGGATGACTTTTTATTATGACAAATGTGGCTTTGCTTGTTTTGTCAGTATTTCTACTGCAACAAATTAAAACTTCACATTAGAGGATGTCATACTGTATTCAATTAATATATTGTTGCACTTTACAAGATCAGTACAAAAGAAGCTAATTATTGTGAGAAAACTGTGTTTGCATATTAAACTAGCTGTCTGGGGAGTTCTGGCAGAGCTTTCATTTTGCTTTAGTTTTAATGTTGAAATAAAATTAAATGATAGAATTCACCTTGGCTTATCCTACTTCCAGTTTCGCCTCAGTTCTTTTTCTCTGGCTTTCTGTTTGGTTCCTTCTCTCAGTCAGGCATCTCCCACAAAGTTCAGAAGAACTGGAGTAACCGTGTGTGTGAATGTGGAGGAAATGTTTTACAGTGGCTAGAGTAGGGGATTGGAACTGGCAGTTTTTTGGTTCTTTACCCAACTTTGGTACTAACATACCAGGCAAGTCACTTAATTTCTCTGTGCTTCCGTTTCCCCCTCTGAGAGTCAGGGATAATTATGTCTAATCAGTGATGCTGTGAGGCTTAGTTAAGTAGGTCCAGTGTCTGCCACCTTACTAAGGTTGAGTAGTACCTTGCTCTGTATTAACTTAAACAGGACTACTCATGGTGTAAGGTACTTTTCAGCATGAGTAGAGGTATCAGACTGAGGGCACTGGAAATAAGCTAGTGAAAGGTATAACTGAAAGTTATTATTAGCATTTCTATTATCATGCTTCCCGCTACTATTATTAGTTCCTGCAACAGGATTAATTTTACCAGGCATATTAATTTATCCTTGGTCCTTGTGTCATCGGCTCCCTAGACCTTCAAAAAGAATCCTTAGTGTTTTGCAAAGTGTTTGTATTTCTGCCACTCTTAGGAGAACTGATATGGCTTGTCCAGAGCTCCAGCTATTAGATAATTTCAGTTCACCATCACATAGGAATTGAAATCTAGAAGGAAGCTGTACAGTTGGCTTTGAAGCTGTGTTTGGGATTTTGTGTCCAGAGATGAACTGAATTACTTCTGTTTAATTTGGACAATCAATAAACACAATGGTACTTATGGTCTCTTCCAGTAGTCTCCTTACTGTGCCTACCTGCCTGAAAAAAAAAATTACATTTTTTTTTGGACTCACATGATGCCTCACATGGTATCGCCTGAGTTACTGCATGCAAAAGAGATTTAAGGCAGTATTCCCTTCTTCCTTATGTAGAATCATGTTAGGAACCAATGGAGAATTAGCTGAAGGTTGTAAAAAATCATTGGCACTTTATTACCTGTTAATTTCTCATTGGGACATCTTTGTCTCCTTTCATTTACAGACATTTCAGGTTAGATTCACAAAGCGAACTCGGATTCAGCACTGCAATGGCTAACATTTAGGCGCCTTGCGTTAGCCCAGACTCGCTACACAATGCACAGGACAGAGAGATAATCCAAACAAACAGGAATCCTCCAAAACCAGCATGCTGAGTAGGGAGCTGCCTAAGATAGCCACTAGGAAATGCCAAGGAGAGGGGTGTGGCCTAAGCCCCACCTCTCAAAAGGAATTAGATGTGTAACTCTGGGCTGGAGGGTGATGCTTCCCTCCACTCAGGGCTCACAGGTGTGAACCCTTGTCTGAAGTTAGGTGCCTGAAGCAGTCAGCTCTCTCACTCACTCAAAACACTCCTCCCCCTTATAATGTAGTGGTGTGAGCACTCACCTAGATGTAGGAGAGATTGTTTGATTGGGGTCGGTGATGTAAACCCCTCTCTCCCACCTCCCAAGAGAAAGCTCTAACCACTGGGTCTAGGATATTCTGGGGTGGATCTTTCTCTTTTTCATTCTTTCCTGTTGAAGCTGTTCCACTTGTATAAAATACTTAAATAGTCATTGGGCCTGTGAGAGAGTGGCTCTCCAGCCCAGTGGTTAGGGCACTTGCCTGGTTCCAGTGCTTGCTCCAATGACTATTTAAGTATTTCAGGCAAAGAGGAATGGCAACTGGAGAGCTTGAGAGAGACCCACCCCAAAATACCCTCCTGCAGTCCAGTGATTAGGGCACTCATCTAGGAGCTAGAAGATCTAGGTTCAGCTTCCTACTCTGAATCACCTAGAGCTGGGATTTGAACCCAGTTCCCACATGTCCCAGGCGATCGCTCTAGCCACTGGGTATGGGGGGGAGGGGAGGGACATGCCACCACCACTGTTTGTATGGAGCCCAACCTGGTAGGTGACATCTGAGCATGCCTGTTAGATTGAACCCTGCAGGCAAGAGAGGCAGGGCGATGACTAATCTGAGGATCCTGCTGGAGGCTTAAGAGCCAAGCAGCTCAATGGTCACAGGACCTAGGTGGCATTACACATGCCCATTGGCATATTAAATGCCTAGGGGACTTTAAGAGCAGAAACTTAGGTGCTGAAGGACTTTAGGTGCCTACATGGTTAGGTATCAGCTGAGCAGGGATTTTGAGGATCTAAATTTTGGACTTAGGCACCTAAATGCCTTTGTCTTTTCCTATGAAAGGAGCATCTAAGAGCAAATAACTGTTCTGTAAATTGTGCCATATGGCTAGTCCTCATCGGGTCCATCGTTTCAATCCTGATTGAATCAGAATACAGCAAACCCTATACTAGATGCACTGTATTTCATATATGAAAGCCCTTTCCCTCCAAAAGGGTTGACTACTTAAATTTGATATTCCTAGTTAGTTCTGAGTGTCTCTGATCCAATAATTGACAGGAGAAATGTCTCCCTAACCCTCATTCTCAATAGATAGGCTTACTAGATCCTTGATGGAAATGATGTCCTTTAGCACGCCATTACCTATCTTTTTTCAATATATCAATCAATCAATCAATCAATCTTTTAATTAAAATATACATTGTCTCAAGTGAATACAAGATTATCCGGAAATAGCAAAAAGTGGAGACTTGTAGATGTAATAATGTAAATTACAACATACTTTCAACCCACCAAAGCCATTTCCTCCTCTTTTGTTGCTTTTTATGACCCTGATACCATTTAGAATAAACTTTAATTAGGTCATTTTGTCATCCGCTGAGCAGTCTCCATTAACAAGCCTTTACTGCAGTATGTACTAGTAACAGGGTCTCTGTCACAGGCAGTTGCCACTTAGTGAAGTTTCACAAACATATCTTCATTATTTATGCATGCTGTGTTTTATTACTGACACCAGGTGTGAGCTAGGAACACTTCACTACACACAAGCAGCTAAAGAGGTCAAATGTCACTGTTAAAGTAATAACAATAAAAAACTGAACAACAGAGGTGTGTTCTCATGACTGGCAGTGTCCTGTGCCTCAAAAAAGCAGTGAAACCATGCTCATGTTTTATAGTAATGATTTAAGTGACTGATTCTTCAAGATATTACTGGGAGAACACAAATGCTTTTCTGATCAACACAAAAGCAATATATTGACCTCAGGGCTTGTCACATTTACTTGGTGTGTGTATGTGTGTAATATATTGTACATATTTATAATATAACACAATACATTTACATACACATACAGATATATGCTCATGCAGGGCATAATTCTGATTTGACACTAGTTTTTCCCTGGTGTAAGTCTACTAATTTCAGTTTAGTTATTCCCAATTCACACTAGGGTAAGGAGATTAGAATCAGGTCCACTCTGTGTGCGTGTGTTTGTAAGAAGAATTATCATTGCAGAATGAAGAATGCTAAAAGATTGTAGTAAATAGTTATGTGTTCCTAATCAGCAAATGTCAGTCCATTTATGTCTTATGTTTACAGTGACACTGGTGTAAATCTGGACTAATTCCTCTGAAGTAATTGGAATTTACTCCAGGTTTACACTTGTGTAAATGAGATTGTGGTCTGGGACCATGTAATTATGTTCTCAATAAAGGCCTGATTCTGGTTCCATTTAAGTCAATGGGAGAAAAAAAAATCTCTACCGAGTTCAACAGTGGCAAGATCAAGAATTAGGTTTTAAATCCAGCCTTGTTAATACTTTAGAAGTGCACACAGGAGTTCTGAATTAGCTGTTATGTTTCTTTTACATTATCATATTGTGGTTGTAATATCTGAAAGAATTACAAAATTTAATTAGAGAATGGTTCTTAGGTCATAGCAAAATTGGCACACTAAACACATAATAAATGTCTACTTTACTTTTAATTAAACAGCTTCTCCTTAAAGGTTTTTAATCACTAGTTTAGATAAGTGGGATTTGTAATGATTGTTAAGGTACTGTGGAGAGTGGCTGAAAACATGCACCTGCATGCAGTTAGAATGGGGTATTATGGAAAATGTTATTGAAAATGAAGAAAAGCTTTCGTTTAACGTGTAGTTAGTTAGAGAGTGATGGATGTCGTAATTCTCACTAAAATAGGAAAATCCTTTTACAGTAGCCTGTTAAAATCTTTCTCGATGCTAAGCTTTTAAAAATCTTCCATCATTAATAACATATTTGTGAAAGTGTGTTTATCAAAAGAAATGGCATAATGTATCAAACTCTAGTCCAATGAAATAACATATAATTAATATAACATTTAAATGGGGGTATAAAATAGGTAAAACCATTATATTTAAAAAAAAATCATTTCAAACTTTATTTTTTTTCCTATTTTGTCAAAAAAAAAAAAAAAAAAAAAAGCCCCTGATTATGTATTATCGCATCGTGGTGCATTTATCTGGTAGCTTTGACTTTTTTTTTGGTCACACATTTTATTTAGCAAGTGGTAAGATTTTAAAAACCTTATATGACACTAATTACAGTAAAGCTGCAAGAACTCTGACTCCCCGCATCATATCCCACCCGCTGCACACACCTCATTTAGTCAATTTAAGCACTGTTTTGTATAGTCAGTTTTTCATGGACATGTGTACCGCGATTTAAAACAATATGAAATAATGTGGAGAGACCCTGTGACAGGAAATTAGGAATGACATGTTTAAGATAAAGGGGTGCAGCCACTGAAACAGTGTCTGATGAAGATTTAGAGTGATGGGTGAGCCACGTGAATTGTTTATCCATTCTGCCACACTATTGCTGCAAGCCAAGAGTGGTGTAATAATTTATTTGGAAAACCACAGTTTAGTACAGTGAGAAAAAGTAATCTACTACAGCTCTGACAGGGCAAGCAGATAGATATGAAAAAGAGAAACAGATCTGTTTCTTGAGTTGTGGGTAACAATTATGAATGAATAGACAGCCACAGTAATGCATGAGTTGCCATCTCTCAGCTGTTTTAGCAGATGGCCGGCTTTGTGTGCTTTACTCTGAATTCCTCACTTGAAGGTGCGATATCTTTGAATAAAATGTATCTTTTTATTGTTCAGTACATTTAGATCAACCCTTTCCTTGTTCATAGTGAGGCCTTTCTTCCAAAGGGGATAGTTGTTCTTTCTGTACCAGATCAGAGGAGGCGTAAGAAAGCCTTGTGACCATCTTATTTTGGCAATTGGTACCTTCCATTTAATTTCTTCCCCATTCCCCTTGTCCCTGGGTCATACTTTCCCTCCAACAGATCTAGCAGCTTCCAAATACCTGCCTTCACACAGGATGCCGGTGCCAACCACAGCTGGCCAAGAGCCTAAGGCCTCCTGAGTGTGAGAGCAATGTGCTAATGCTGCTGCTTCACCACTCTGCTGGCTGAATGTTTTTCATGTCCATTAAAAATGAGAAGTGGGCTGAAATGCCAATTAGACAATGTCGACATTTGGCAAACTGAGTTGTCTGCCAGTTTGCAGGCAGTCTGGGCAGTGTCACAATGAATCTGTCAAGAGGCATAGATTCTCTCTGTGGGATTCAAAATCTAGCTGTCACTCAGAGATATAGTATCTGGAGTTTGGGTGGCAAAGAGGACAGGGGGCTTGATTTTCCTATAGAAAGTGGGTGAAAAGTCTTCCCGAGATTTCTATGGCAGCCACTTGACAAGTCCAGTCTGTCAACTACCAGCATGAAACCTAAGGTTATTTCACAAAAGAAAGGGTGCAACAATTCTTTACAGTGAAATTTACAAGAAAAGCTCCTGTAAGATGCTAACATGAACACATGTGAATAGATAATGAAGTCTGTAAGCCTGACCATTTCAAGCAATTTGTATTGAAGAAAGGTATTGCATCCAAAAATACAGGGATTTGTAACTCTACCCATTTGCTGAAGTGCATGAATTGTAACATGTCAGAAAGTTAGAAAGAAATACTGTGGAAAGCATCTTCTTGATATCATCTTTCAAGTACTGATATTGACTCTCTCCTTTGGCAATTAGAAATATTTCAGTCCGCATGTGCTGAAAAACTAACTTCCATAGAATAAAACCCTTCAAAACAGCCACAAACCCATAACATATTTGCTTCTGGCTTTCATTTAAGAGTTTATACAAATTGTTTCTACCGACTGGTATAGAAGAAAGAGTAGAATAGCAGATTCTTTGGTGGGGGAAGCAGGGGAAGGGGTTATTCCATGTAGGAATGCAGCAGGTGCTTTTAGATATAACTGGAAATCTTGCTAAGATGAATAATACTGTTCCTCTGCTTCAGAAAAGGAAAGGGCTAAAGCCATACTGATGAGCCTTAATCTTATTAGAAATCCATGTCTCAGCTGACCTTGTAATGCTACTGACTGACTGCCATGAGTGACAGTAGATTGGAGTTAGGGCATCAGGGGACCCAAGTGAGCAGTGAGACAGTGGTATGTGGGAAAGTGGTATTGGCCTGGAGAAGGCCAGAACATTTAAAACAAACAAATGTATTAAAAGGTGCATTTTATCAGTCTTCTTGTGAACCTGTTACATACACAAACCCGTCTGCCTAAGTATTTATACCAAGCTCATCTCTAAAGCTGGGACATATATCGATGCACTCTTCATATTTTTTCTGAAAATACAAGAAATACTGGACCCAATTGTCCACTGCCCTTTGCGTAGTCATTAACAGCTGTGCCGAGTGAGTGCAAAATGCTACGAAATCAGACTTCTTCCCTCACTTGTACAAGCTGGTAGCATTTTATACCCATTTTGCAAGGTGCAAATGACTACAGAAGGCAGTGGAGGGTCAGGCCCAGAATACATGACATTTGGCATATACCATAGCACCTTTCAGCCAAGCTGTCAGAGCAGTTTACAATCACTAAAATCAATTAGTTAAACTTCACAACATCCTGCAATCTAGGTAGGAAAGCATTGTAATAGCTACTTTACCCCTGGGTAAACTGAGTCACAGAGTGGTGCCCTGATTCTAGATCCTTGTTCTAACCACTAGATAATATTAGCATCCTGATAAATAATTTAGGAAAACCAAAGTTACTAGACGCATATGAGAAAATGTTAGTATTTCTCTTTGAATCATTGAGAGTAGCTTCCATAGCTACTTGTCTTCATCAGGTTATATTTTTAGATGTTATAATGTAAAGTGTCACTATCAGGATTGCCAATCTCAAGCATGAGTCAAACACCCCAAAACCATGAGGTTGACTTAAAAATAATATTGTTTTATTTGCTTTATGGTTTTCAGCCTTTAGGGTTCACATTTTCCAGTTTTTCTCTGCAACCAAGAGACCTCGGAACTTATTTATAAAAATGAGATTCTCACTCAATGACTTGACTCCAAGAGCTGGAACTCTGTGGGGGGGAGGGAGGACAAAAAACCCATACCATATATTGCAAGACTTACGATAAAATTGCCAGAGTTGGCAACAGAGGGGTTAATGTAAGGATGCATCAAAGAAGCAAAGCATAGCACACACTCATTTTTTTTCTTTTTGCAAAGTTCACCTTTAAATGAGAATTGAGATTGTCATTTACATTTATAGGTCCCCTAAATCAGTCCTTGGCAACTGGGTTGTCAGGTCCCAAAGGCCGGTTCTGTGCCCAGATCTACAGGGGAGGGTTAGTGTCAGAGTTAGAATTACTAGTCAGGACATTGTTCCTGGATTCCAGTCCTGTCGGCAGAACAGCTTAGGCTAGGGATGGATGAATGACCTCATGAAGTTCAAGGCATGTGAGTGACATGAACTATTTGAAATTGGAGTTTTGAAAATGCAACCCTGTTCAAATGTTGAGAAAATAAAACAGACAATCCCTGCCTCCCTGTAGGAAGAGGAAGATCCTTACAGACTCTTTTACAGAGGCTGAGGACTGGGCAAGGGGGAATTTCCATGGTTTGTGGGAAAACAAAAATCTTTTTCTCTGGAAAGCTCAATCCCTGCACAAGAGAAAGGAGGAGGAGGGTGTCGTATCTTGCCGATAAGCAGATGGGTGTCAATATAAACCCTTTATTATGAACAGGAACTATGTAAAGAAATGAGGTAACAAACTTTCTAGTAGTACGTGCAGCTGCAGCCCATGACTGCCATGGTATGGGCTTCTTTGGCCTGGTCTACACTTACTGGGCAATTCGGCAGCAGACAACGGGAGTTACGCAAGCTACGCAAGTTGACTGCTGTGCTTCCCTTCTGCACGGTGTCTTCACTGCACTGCGCTGACGGGAACTGTATTCCTGTCGACGCAGCGCTACGCCACTTGAGGGGATGGTTTTACTGCGTCGACTTCTGGCGACTTCTTGATCGATTGAGTGGGTCTTCACTGACCGCTCAGTCGATCCAGATAAGTCCATCTGCAGTATAGACGTACCCTTTGTTTCTGCAGGAAACAGCAGGAAGTGGGTCCCAGGAAAACCGAAGCATAAAGAGTGTACAGGAACTGTGGCATCTCTACACTTCCTGGAGGTCCTACTCTACACAATAGAGGTGAGACTCCAGAATAGGAGAGAGAGAGAGAGGGAGGAGATGCCCCCTCATTCCAGAGAACCAATTTCCCTGGAGGCTGACAGGGGCCCATAGTGGAAACCAGACCCTGCTTATTGCCCTCAGCTGACCCAGTTTATGAACCCAGACTCCTGATGGGCTGAAGAGTCCAGCAGGCACAGTCTTAAACTCTGCAGCAACCATGGGACCTCAGCTGCTCAGTAGCATTCCATGCCTGAAACTGTGTTTGTGGTCCTGCTTTTGCTCTCAGCTCCTTGCCCCTGGCTCCCCTACCTGCTCCTGCCATTATTCTGGCTTGACCCCTGATTCCTGGTCCGGCTTGCTCCCTGGATTTGCTATCAGTCTTCTGACTATGGCTCTCACCGTTGACTCCTGGTTTCTGGCTCTCAGCTTTGGCTCACTCCCTAGACTTTGCATTTGGATTCTGACCACTGCTCTGACCCCTGGCTCCTGGTGTCTGACTCTTGGTTCTGACTCACTGCCTGGACTTAATCATTTGGCTTCTGACTTGGCCACTAGGCCTTGCTACCTCTGTCCCAACCATCAAGCCGGTCTCCTGCCCTGGCCATTACGCAAGGCCGCCTACGGCCTTGTCACAACAGAGGGAGGATGAAAAGTGGAGAGTTCCTACCTAGGTAGACCATCTCTTTGAGATAAATGGGTAATGGGGTTGGGGTAGACGGAAGACTCACTCAAGGAACCTATGGGCCAGGGGGAAGAAGGAAGAACCCCTCCTCTCCACTACTCAGTGAACCCCTCTTGTAGATAGGGTTGCTATCTGTCTAGGTTTTCCCAGCATTGCCTCCCTTTTGAGGTACCTGTCCTGGAATATCTTTAACTCTTCCTGGGACATTACCAGTCCTGGTTTTTGTCAGGTAAGTCACCTCTCAGGCTGCTGCTGAGGGGTTTTGTTTTCCTCCTCTCTCCCTGGCTCCCCAGCAGGAGCTGTTAAGCAGCAGCCACAGCAGCTCCTGCTGCTGCTGCTTTTGTTTCCTATCTGACCAACAAGCCACTGAGGGCAGCAAAAAGAGCTCAAGGCATCAGCTTCACAGCACCCTGCTCATCAGTGTGGTGGTGGCTGTTCTATCTCAGTGGGGCCCTCAGGGAGCCCTCTCATAGTGCCCCCCACTCCCCTCTGTGCTCTCCTTTCTCAGTTCACGGTTGTCCCGTTTCATGGTTAGATTAAGAGAGCAAAATGAAATCTCCCTGAGAGGGTGCATTGTGTGCCTCTCCTATTACAATGTGCATTGAACTGATCGTACAAATGGCTGCAATCTCTACAGAAAATAGAATCCTCTAAAATGTAAGGTGCAGAGTCATAATAGTTACAGATCTACATACACCACAACACTCTACTCAGGGAACAGCTCAGTCTGTAGTGACAGGGGAAAATATAAGCAAACTGACTCACCCTGAGGCTGAGGAGGTTTGCAAATGATCTTCCAGTATTTGCTGTTCCTTGTCTATTCTCTCCTCTGAGGTTAAGCAAGTGTCACAGGAGTTGCTAATAGCTCCTTTCCATGGTTGCAAGCAGGAAGGATAGGGATAGGTATTGAGGACAGATGTGGGATGAGGAAGCAAAGAAAAAGCTAATTGTGATTAGGAGGGTGGGGCACGGAGCTCAAATATTCTAATCATAGGTTGGAACAGGGCAGCCAAAGAGAGTTTTGGGGCACAAGGCTCTTGTAAAATTCTCCCATGTCTGCTTGACTCAGCCAGGGAAAACCCATCCCAAAATATAGTAGGCACTGTACAAACGTAAAGGAAGGCACAATCCTTGCCCCAACCAGTTTACAATCTGCATATCAGGGAGTTACTGAGCATGCTCAGGGCCTCTCATGACTTCCTTCACTAGATTCTAGAATTTACTTACTACATATCACCATCAGATGGCAGGGAGCCACAGACTGAAATTGGGAAGCAATGGGCAGCTATACAACCTTTAAAGGGCCATTCCCGAGGGAGAATCTTCCCTCTTAGAATAGAGAGTTGCCTCTGGCTGCAGAGTCTGTGGAGCAGCAACCAGAGAGGATAAAAAGTCTTTGAAGATCAAGTTTGCAATAGTGATTTCAATTTTGGATGCCTCAGTTTTTGGATGGCCAACTTTAGAGCCTCAGTTTCAGAAGTGTTGACTATCTGCGGCTCCCATTGGCTTCAAATGGTGTCTAAAGGTGGGCACCGAAAAATTAGGATGCTCAAAATACCTGCACATTTTTGAAAATATGAGGCTAAACATCTTAGTTGAATTTGCACATATTAGGTTTAAAAACTGTGACAGAACAAGTGGCATCAGATACATGTCCAGTGAAGTAAGTTAGAAATGGGTTTAAGTGCAAACTGGCATGACTTGCATCCAACAGTGGGTGTGTAAAACAAGTGTAATTTATATACCAACAGGATGGAGATGGGGAAGCTATCCTCCTGAAAGTTGCTTTTCCTGCTATGCTATACTCCACCTTTCACTGCCAGGGCAAATAAATTACACTGATTTTATACCTACTGAATGTTTCATTTGGGTAAGCTGCTATACTTTGACACATATAGCCATTCTCTGACTTCTAACCAATTTACACCAGAAGTATAACCACCATTGCATGTCACTGCTGAATCTGATCCTGAGACTCCCACACATAGGAGATGTTCCTGCAATACACCTGATATGAACTTGTGCTATAAACTGTAACTGCAGGATATTTACGTGTTCTAGGGTACATGCAGTATAAAGTATTCCAAGTCATTTCCTAATCACTTTCAATTAGTCTTCTCAAATCCTTTTAAAGGAACAAAAGCCTGATTCCTGTATTAGAGCACTAGCAATACATCCTTTTCCTCTGAGAATTACTTTTATACCAGTCAGTTCCTGCCTGCCTGCAAATCTTAGCATTGTAGAGTTATTGCTCCAAAATTCAGAAATACCACCCATGTTTCCCAACGCTTATAGCTCTCCTAAAAATTCCCAGAATCACTTGGCCTAGCAATAATCACTTGGCCATCATGCCCCTCCTATGCTGAGAGATTTGAGAACACAAGGAACACTTAGGAAACTCAGTGATCTAGCTGCACATAAATAATTTTTGTTCGCAAAATGTTCACTGAGTGAAAATGCCATGAGGATCTCAGAATCTGGCTTGACGTGGGGGTGGAGGAGGGAAAAGACAATATAAAAGATCAAAGGCCTGATCATGCTCCCACTGAAGCATTGGGAGCTTTGCTACTGTCTTCAGAGGAAGCTGGATTGGCCTCAAAATGAGCACAAATATATGTTACATTTTGATTTTTTTTTTTTTTTTTTTAAAAAGCTGAAAATTAGTTAACCATAAAGATAAGAATGTGCATGATGGAAACAAACAGAATAAAAATAAAAATGGGAAATTCATCCAGAAATTGGCTAAAGAGAGAGAGAGAGACAGAGAATATTTATCATTTCATCCTTCCCAATTTGACTTCGCTCATTTTCAGTGAAACCATCAATACACATAGAAACAAAAACCCATGGACATCATCTTTAGTCAAAAACTTATGTTCCGGTCTTAAATTAATTTTTGATCATGCAAATTCTTAGATTCAGTAACAAACTGTGACCCAGGGTGTGTGTATTGTGGGGAGAGGAGGAAAAAGTTAATTCTCTAGAACCAAAAGTTCTTTCTTCAGCCCTGTAATATATTTATGCTAGCCGTTATCAAGTCTCAAGCACAGTAAATTTCACACATTTGTTAGATTGCTGCTCAGCTAATAGAATTTGTGCTCAGCTCCCAGTTCTCTGCCTAAAGTTAACCCAGCATCCTGTGCTAGTGGCTTTGCACGCTAAGATGCCTACAACATACTCGCTTTGGCTCAATCTGTTTTATGCTCTTGTCTGATATTTTCAAGGGTTTTTAATCACAACTCCAGCAGATTGATCAATGACAGATATGAGCTACAACTTTTGCATGCTAACAGTGCAGGATTTTTTATCTGAGATAATATTTCTCTCTTAAAAGGCCTCTGCTCTGCTATGTATTAATTAAAATCTAAATACTAAATATTGATTGATGCGTTATCAGGCCATAGCAGTTGGGCCCTGCCATATTGATTTTTTGCTGTGATTTATTATCATATTTAAGAAAAATCATTTTGTGTGATTATACGAGGAAATAGACTTTAGTGAGGGTGTAATTCTTTTGTATCACTTTTGTTGTGTGGGGGACGGGCCAATTCTTCAATTGTGGCTAAGATTGCTGATATCCTTCATTGCTTCTTCTCTTTGGCCTCCGACGGCTAATGCTTTAAGCCTGCTTGGTCTTGTCATTAGGAATAATGGGCATTAGGATTACCTCTTTAATCACAACTAAGATTAACAGATGGTATGAACCTAACATCTTAAAATTATCTAGTTATTAACAAGTATTTCTTTTTAACATATTGATAACATTTGTTTTTCCTTAATTGCTGGGGCAGAAGTAAAATTTCAGCACAACATCCAACATAACTAATATGTGAATTTATCACTTTTGTTACCATTCTTTTTCTCTATATACAGACATCATAAACACAGTTGTGGAAGCATATTTACAGAGAGTTCTATATACAGTATACTTCTCTATCTTTATAGAATCTATATTCATGGTTAGTTGATATACTTTGTGTATATATGCTTGTATGCTTGTGTATATATGCTTAGTCTATAATTATACTTTTTATGTATGCACATCTGTGTATTTTTATCTTCAACTGGGATATTAATAAAGCTATACTCTTGTTTTAGCTGCAGATAATTTTTTCTATTATTAGAGTAAAAAGAAAAATACAGTGATAGGAATTAACGTAAGTGAAACCACTGAAATCATCTGGAATAAATAACATTCTGTATGAACTGGCAATGGTAATAATAATAATCACATTCATTAATAACAAACCAGGTTATGAAAATTTCTGCTTATCAGGTCTAGACCTTCTTTTCTCTGCTTTCTCTGCATTTGCTCTGCATAGTTACACTCAGATGACCAATAAGGTCTGTTCGATTTAGTAAGCCATTTAAATGTATAGGTAATTATTTTTAACCAGTATTTTGAGTTGTTTTGCATTTGGTGTATGCAAATAGTTATTTAACTACACTTGATTACTTAAATTTAAGCAAGAGTGTAAATTGAAATTAAAGTATTAAAGAAATACCAATTATGTTTTCAATATGTGCAAATTAAAATCTCTCACTCAAATTTTAGTGCATGTATTTTCTTTTTGATACACTTAACAGGAATTTTCAAAGCAAGTTTGTCACTAATAAAATAAAAACCAGACAAGTATTTGACACAAAAAGCAAATCTTTACTAAAACCTCAGTAGGTCTTTTGGATTTATTCTTATTCTTATTTTTTAAGTTCCATGAGTGTATTCAGCAATGTGCAAAGTGCAGAAGATGTGATCCCTGCCCAAGGGACTTACCATGTAAACAGAGGTCTTTGCTACTGTATTGCATTACTATTATTGTTACTGCTATTGCTAGGTACAGTGCTGTTATATCTTTATAACTCAATAATCCACACCATATAACTGCATCAACGGCTTCAGTAATAATAATGGAATGTGTCATGACATCACTTTATAAGCAGAAATCCCTATTAATATAAGTGGGGTTTTCTGCTTAAAAATTGATGTAACAATCTGGTCTGATATTGATAATTACTGACAAAATATGTTTTCCTTTTCAGGGCATGAAATTAATCCTTGCCTAGCATGCATCTATTACTATATTGAGTGACTGATAGGATGTAATAATTGCTTGTGCCATTCGCTAGTGTAATAATTTTAAAATGTGCTTATCAAGTGACCACAAAACATTTAAATACAAGATTTAAAGCATTACAGGGAAATTGTTTAACCATTGTGTTCAATTTTTTATGCAGTTCGTTTCCTGTCAATTCTAGTGATGTACTTTGTAAAGGAAAACTAATATCGGGGTGGCTGATAAACCATAAGAGTTAAAGGAAACCCAGGAGTACAAAGTAACCATACTGAACAACACCAAGATGTCATGTCAGTAATGGGAAGTGTAGGGCTTAAACCAACCAAAGCCAGGAATTTCAGAATTAAAGGGGTGCTGTCAACTTGAAATGTAGTGAGCTAAAAAAAAATTGTTTAAATTAGTTTCAGGTTCTACATCTGCCCCGTGCTTGTTTCTACAAGGACATTTTATCTGTTTTTTTTTTAGGAATGTTTTTCTCTTCCCCATTGCTGTGTGGAAACTCATACAAACAACAGGGAAAACTAACTATCTGACTGTGGAGGGGACACAATAAAACTGACTATGAAGGAAATGCTGTCAAATGCACAAATTAAATGGAAAAAAACCAGTTACTTGTCTCCTGAACAGGGCTGCCATGACAGGTAGTCAGATTACTGAATTCAGCACCCTTAGAAGGAGTTTAAACACAGCCATGTAATGCTTCATTGTAGAACACCAAAGTAAGTGTGAAGTATGTTCTTCCCCTTTAAAGGTCAAACATCAGGGTCATCTTCACTGGAAGTTCAAAGTGAAGTTACTGTTTCAAAGTTCAGTTATGGTGTAACACATGATTCACTTCTGCAAAATTCCAAAAGTAAGAGAACCCTCTCCTGGTTCTTTTTTCTTCTACCACCACCCACTTTACTGAAGACCTGCCTGATTATTCCCCACCAGCCTCAGATCCAACTTACTCTATCTACCACAACCCTCTAGAGAAGAAGGAGGAATTAGTTAATTCCTCACATTTGGCCCATTCCCACTAACCTGAAAATTCCTGTGCACAAGGCTGGCAACTGTGAAGAGGGATTAACTCCTTCCCTGCATTAATTTGTAGCTTGTTCAAATGCTGTCCATTTTGAATATTCAGTATTTGAAATTTAAGCTGTTTTGATTGGACATGTGGGTCACATGGTTTGATCAAATCAGGTCCCCAGTGCAAACAAACAAGTATACAAATTCAAAATTAACTTTATAAACATTCTGCAATATTCATTTTAAATTTGCTGGTTTTGTGAGCATTCCAGTAAACATGTTTGATAAAGTATATACTGAGAGCAAATACAAAAGGGGTGAGAATACTCCCAAAGTAAACTTATTTAAAATTTTGACTATATATTTATAGGAACTGTTTGCAGAGTTTCTGCAGCTCAAACAAGATAACACAATGAGCCAAATTCTGACCTTAGATATGCATATAGATCCCATTGTAATTAATGGGAGCTGCACTTGACAGCACTGGTCTTACTTTTAAATTTTTTGAATGTGTAAACTTTTCCTTTGTTACTCTCTGAGCCTGTATGTACAGTTACATTTCATTCTGTTAAAAAAGAATGAAGAATACAAAATTTTAGCAGAACCCTGGACCTCCCTTTGTATTCTCTCCATCTGTGGTTTCAGAGCTAATTATCAGTGTGATATCTTTATAAACATTCCTGTGGAACCTTAAAAGGCTTCTATTGCATTATCTATATGAACTATGAATTCTGTGCGGTGCAGGTTTTTCTATCCCGGCCTGTCTGGGATCAATCATATTGCACACAATTTTTTAAAAGAATCTGTATGAGAATAGCTCTCCTTTCTTCTGTGAGAGCAACAATTTCACTCTATACTTCCTGTACTGTATCGCGGCAATTCGTTTGACTTTTATGAAACCCAGTATGTTCTGTTAACATTGTACGATTTCCTGTTTTTTTCTGAAGAGGTCCCCCTATGACAGGATTTTTCAAGAAGCTGTTATTCAAATGCTTTGTTGTATGTGGGTGTGTTAAAAGGAGAGAAAATGTTGAGTCATGGGCATTAAAAACACAATTTATCACATTATAACAATATTCTCGGACAAATAAGTTTAATGTCCATAAATTAAGGCTCTGACTAATGCTGATAAGACAGCAATATACTGAAGGGGGCATTATACCTTCTTTTCTATATTATTTTTAAACAGTCAACAACCCTTCAACAGCAATAAACCCACACCCCCTTTCTTTCCTGTAGAAAACGCTCTGACTGTCACCACCAACGAGAATTAAAAGCCCTAATGAAACTTTCTCAGTGTGTGATTAGATCTCACATTGAAATGTACACATAGTTTCAAATTAAATTCTGGTATAAGTGGAACGAGACCATTACATTCAGTAGAACTTCACCTTCTTATGCTAGTGGTAAACTTGGTCCATTGTGTATATAAGAGAAATTAGCTGAAAGAGGAGGTGGGCTTCCTGGTTGCATACATAACACTGTGATACCCCCTCTTAATGTATCTGTACCAGATGTGGACTGATCACTGAGCTAGCTTTTATGCACCAGATGTGTTCCTCATATAAGTCTTGAATGCTCTGCCAGGTATGGCTGAGATTTATTTAAATAAGGTATTTTACACCATGCCACCCAGTGGCTGAACAGTATAATACAACTTAGCATTCCATTACATCTCCCCCTTTTAGTTCTACATTCCTACTATTTACAATATTCCTGTCTTTGAAGTTCAGTACGTGTTAGTCTGTTACGTGTCTCTGAATTCTACCAGCTTTCTAATTACACAACCTGAACATGTAAAAATGTAGTCATCTGACTGTCCTTTTATTGCAATAACTGGCTGTGATTGGATTGGCTTAATTGAGTTGTCTTTTTCTTGTTCTGCAGCCACAATCTGTAGAATTTGCTCTGTTGATTGTTCTTTCTGAGGAACAAACGTAGATGTTGACAGTTTTTGTTGAACTCTTCCCTGTTGGTCTCAATCACATGACCTGGGTGCTGAATTCTTTTTCTTTATGACAGCTGCAGTTGTCCAGCCCTCTTCTCCATCCAATTCGACATAAACACAATCATTAGATTCTAGACACAGCAGTTGTCTAAATGAGTGACATCTGTTGTAAAAGTGTTCATAAGCTCTTTCAGCCTTTTTACTGGATTTGGCTACTCTCTTCATGTGTGGCTATTTTGGAGATAGATTCTTTTTCAAAGTTGGAACAATAGTTCTGAGTTGTCTTCCCATTAGCAGTTGTGCTGGACTATATCCAAGAGCTGCTCTTGGTGTTGATCTATAACTCAGAAGAGCAAGGAATGGATCTTCCTGCTGTAGGATTTTCTTGACTGTCTGTACAGCTCTCTCAACCTCTCCATTCACTTGTGGGTAATGTGGGTTGCTAGTTATATGATCAAAATCATATTTCATCTGGAATGACTTAAATTCTGCTGCAGTAAATTGTGGTCTTTTGCCAGTCACTAGTTGTTCTGGAATAACAAAGTGAGCAAAAATGTACTTCAGTTTCTCAATGACACTGCGACATGTTATGTCTTTCAAGTACATTATTTCTATATATATCTGGAAAAAGAGCCCACTACGACCAGGTAAAGACATCTTCTGAATGTGCATAAATTTGCAGCTAGTCTTTTCCAGGGTCTGTCTGGTAGAGGTGTTTGTACACTGTATAGGTCAGCATTATCTCCTAAATTTATTTGTGCGGGTTCTCCTTTCAAAGGTCAAAATATCATCAAATCCTCCATTGAGTACTTTCACCTGTCTCATTAGCCTATCATGGTTGCTACACGGAAGCTGAGAAGTTTGTTGGACTGTGGTCCTTTGATCACATGCACTCTGAAAGCAAAGCTTTTGTCTTTATAAGCTGTTTCAATGGTGAATTGGCCCATGCAGTTCATAATACTTCCAGGGCTAGTCAGAGCTGTGTCAGGTGACTTCAGCTCTGGGAGGGGTGAAGGTAATTGCACATCCCTTCTGAGATGACTGTGATGTCAGTTCCTAAATCACTTTTAAAGTCAATAATCTCACCATGAATATTCAATTTCAATCTCCAAGCAGGCTGTATATCATCACAAAGTGATAGATCCCAGAAACAATGGCTCTTCATTGTCTGTAATATGAGTCAACTCCCTGACTGTTTTGGTGCAGCAAACAGCTGCCAAATATCCATATTTCATGCATTTATTACACCATGCCTCTGGCTGGATATACATCATCTCTTGGAATATGACTTTTTCCACACCTTGTTCACGTAAAATGGAATTTGTCCTTCTTAGCCTGGGAGTTCTATTTTCTTGCCTCAAGGGTTTTATAGTAATGACTTTTAACACTCAGGTGTCTGTTTACAGTGTCTAAGCCAGTTTCAGGTTTTTCAAGTTTGTCAGGTTTCTCTAGGTTTTGCAGTTTCATCATTTCAGACTGTTCTTCTATCTGAATAGCTGTGGCTAGGGTTAAATCTCTCTTCAATTGTACCTGTTCTGCTTTCCCAGTATCACAATTTTCAGACAATGTTTCAGTTTTCAGAAGTCTTATAAAACATTCAACATTTTCACCTAGTTCTTCAATTCTCTGGTGAAAACATGCTCTTTCATAAACCACATTTCAGGGGGTGGGGGCTGTGTTAAGTACACATAGCCAACCTTTTCATAGTCATCTTTGTGGATTCCCCATAGTATAAATTACAGAAGATATCTGTATATCTCCAGTTTCTTTGTGGAGTTTGTTTGAAATTCAAAATCTTGCAAAATACTGTTTTCAGTCTGTCCATTGTGAAGGTTTGTCAAAGCTGAAGTTCTCTGGGGCATTGAAGGGTGGCATGTTGATGAGACCCTGCAACCTTTGTTGCTTTGTTCCTTCTGTTTGCAACCTTTGTTGCTGTTTTCCTTCCTTTTCTGTTCTTAATCCCACACCTAACACACGTCATGTATTTCTATACCAGATGTGGACTAGTCACAGAGCTTTGCTTATACACACCAGACATGTTCATCGTAAGATCCTTTAACACTCTGCCAGATATGGCTGAGGTTTATTTAAATAAGGTATTTTACGCACAGTGCCACTTAATATCTGAACGGTATAATATAGTTTAGCTTTTCATTACACCCCTCCGGCTGTGAGAACACATCAAATCTAACAAGCTACACAGTTGGGTTTGGTCAATGTTCTGAGTTGCCACCTATTGGATGAGACATAAAAACAGAGGTCCTTACAATTGCTTGTGGCCATTACAGATCCCATTGCAGAGGGCTGTCAATTCACTTGTATTTTACAGGTGACATCCATCAATTCATTCTTCACCAGCCTAAATGCAGAAAGCCTACTATCACTCCTATGTTAGCTGGCTTGCATGCTTTTACTTTGGACCTTACCCTAAGACAGGAAGAAAATGGGGCTCGTTCCTTTCTCATATTACCTCTCCTCTCTGACTGTTTTATAAGACGCACCTGAGTACCAGAGCTGGCTGGATTTCCCTGTCAGCTCATTGTCCCTTGTTTCTTGGTACCTGTGCTGTTGCTGGTAAGGAGAAGGTTCTGTATGTAAGAGAGAAGAATGGTGTGTGTGGGAAAACAGGGGAAGAAAAGAGTGGCAGTGTGATGGTAGGAGGAATAGGGCCTAAAAAAAGCAAAGAGAATATTTCTGTTTCAGGTCAGTTTCACTTTCTGGTTCTCATGCAATAGCACAACACTACAGGGTCTGGATTGCAACTTGAGCTGGTTGGAACATTTTTGTGAAAGCAGTTTTCCATCAGAAAATGCTGTTTGTAAACAGTTCTCTGTGAATATAATAAATAAGAATAGTAATTGTATGTAGTTTTTTTATATAGCATTTTTTGTTTGTACATTTCAAAGTGGCTCACAAAAAGACATAGATATCTAGAATATAGGGATATTGATAGGGGAAACTGAGGGTCTTGCCCAAAGTCAGCAGCAGGCAGTTGGCAAAGCAAGGAATAGAATCCAGGAAGGCATAGTCCCAGCTCATTGCCATTTACTGGGCCACACTTCTCCCAACTGCTGTGGTACTGAGTTAGATAAGTCACTTGGTGCATCTTCTGTTCTCTGACTGGCTGTGTGGAGCACTTCTGATGTAAGCACTCATGCATATACATTTTGAATGATTATAGTTATTATAAAATTTGACTCATACTATTTTGAACTTTGCTTTTCGCAAACACTCCAATCCGTAAAACTTTGTTGCACAAAAGTTTGCAGGCAACAAATGCAAAAGGGGTAGAAGCATGGCTGAAATAAATGCATTACAATACAAGCAAATATTCATAGGAAATATTGGGCATTATTTGTGCAGCTCTGCTGATAAGCATCATCAGTTCTCCTGTCACTTTTCTTAGGACCATGACTTCTGCAGTGCTTTCAGACTATGTCAGCTTGTGAGATGTAAGAGTGAGTCTAGGAGTCAGTTGTGAGTCTCCTTGTTAATAATGTGCAATGCTACATCTAGGCCACTGAACTGGCCAACTGTGAATTCTTAATTTGGATTAATTATAAGTGGAATTGGAAGCACAGTCTCTAGTTAAGGCTGCCTAAAACTTTCCAATATAAGACCCTATTTTTCAGTTTCTCATAATGTTGCTGTACTGTTCAGGCTGAAAATTTTCATGCCAGATATATGCCTCAGGCTGATTTTTAAATTTCAGCAAAAAAAGGTTGAGCCCATTTTTGATAGGTGTAAAGGAAAATACTTCCTTTTGCCATCGTTAAAGTGTTTTTACCTTGTTGCATTGAGAAGCTTTAGCGCTTCCATGCTGTGGAATAGGAACTTGCAGTTTCACTGGTGGGGGAGGGGAGGGAGGTTCACCCTTTAATCAGAGAGCTGCCTTTCACAGTCTCTGTGAAAATTCACCTACATTTGGCTGATTTATAAGCTTCTGAAAATTGCCATTTGCACATGCTCAATTAAAGACTTGTTGGCGTTTGGCAGCTAAATTCTCCAAAGATTCCATCTGCATTGAGCTGGCTTCAGACCACATCTGCAGGGGCTGAGCAAAACTTTCCTTGAAATTACTTCTCACGGCTATGGGGTGGGAGTCACTGTGGTGCCAAGCACCAAAAAGTGAGAGCAGGGAGATGGTTTCTCATGTATTTTCAGTATGCCCCTGCTTGTGGTCTCTGTCCCCTCTTCTTCCCCCTCTCATCTGAACTCTTCTGCTTTGGAGAAACATTGCAAAGAAAACTACCATGAGGAGAAACCTCATGTAATTTTTAATCATGCACCAAGCTCCTTTCAATGGCAAATTAGATTTTAAATTATGGAATATTTATTATATCTATTTTTCTGGCTGAATCATTTGTGTCATTTTGCTCCTGAAATGATGTTGCAAAATAAAACGTGATAGTGAGAAAAAGGTCATGTGCCTGTATGCACATTTGTGGTATAAATACACACAAAGAACAAACAAATATATTAATGTCAGCGTATATACATGCTTCATGCTAAAGTAACATACACAGACATTTATTACAGCAGCAGCACTTGCACTGCCATAACTAAGCCTGTGCCAGCATTTTCATTACTAATCCACTATTACTCTAAACATTGGCTCTGGAATGAAACTTGGCAAATGGGTCTCAGCCTACAACCATTTTTTTTGTAGTCACCCATTTGACTGTTAAATTATATTGGCATAAAATATAGTTTTAGTGCTCAAATAACTTAAAATGGCTTTGAATTAAAAAAAATGAAATGTAATGAAAAAAATGAAATAAGCCTGGATGTAATTACTTGGGATATTTAGAACAAACAAATAAAACAAAACACCAAACCAGACATGATGTAATTTAGAAACATTCTATCCTGTAACTCAGCGCATTTTGTCCATGATTTGCAGTAGAAATCATGCCACATCCCAAACTGAACTCTGCTTCTATCCCCTTTACTCCCATTGTGCAATACTTCACCCCACAAGTAGTCCCAATGAAATCAACAAGACTACTTAGGCAGTAAGATATTACTAAGCATGTGTAAGGGTAGCAGAGTTAGGTCCTGAATAATTATGTGAAGGACCATAGTAGCTTCCACGGAATCCTGTTGGTGTACTAGTTACAGAAAACATGATTTAAAAATTATCTAAACTAGGGATAAGAGATTTGTTTGACCAGCTTGAGAAGCCACCACCAACTGGTGGGTTTTAAATACCAAACTGACCTCAGACTTTTCCATGGCTGAGTTTCATTTAGGACCATCAAAATATGAAACCTGATTCCTAGGCAGATCAAATAGTGCTTCCTATCTCCTGGGCTGATTGAGAAAACACTGACTTAATGGTTTGAAGGGAACCTGGAGTAAAAGAAAAGGAAGAAAAGTGGAGCTGAGGGGGCAGCAAATACAAATAGAGAGATTGAAAAAATGTGGAAAACAATAGAGCTGAAAGTGGAAGAAAGGAAAACAAAACATTGAGAGAGACTAAGACTAAAGGAATGGGAGAATGAAAACCCTGAATTCCTTCAGGGTCAAACACTGCAATCCTCACTCAGACAGAACTCCCAGTGACTTCCTGGGGGTTTGACCAATTAGGAATGGAAAGATTTGGCTTTCAGCCAATTGCAAAGTGCAAATTCTAATTCTCACAACCATCTGCTTTATACTATTCTCTTTTCCCTACACACATGTAATTCTTATTTACCTTAATGGGACCTGTGCATGCATAGGGAGTGGTGAAGAGAACATATACTATAGCTGTTCTATGAGAAAAAAACCCCTCCATTATAAGTGTTCCATTGTAAATAGTTCATAACTTTGCCACAAAATACTCTTTCAAGACCAATGCTGGATGTGTGCACACCAACTCTATTTGGGTGCCTGCGTTTTCATGTGATTTGCAGATGTAAACAGAACCTGTGCACCCAAATTCAAGATTTTATATGTGTAAAAATTAACATGGGAAAAGTTGTGCCTGCACAAACTTGTGTGCTCACAGTCGTGGTCACTATTTGGTAGCCTGGGCTGAGATTCCTTTGGAAATTTGGCCCATATATATTCCTTGATCATTTAGCCCATATAGATTCCCTGTTGTCTAAGCAAGTTGGACTATACCATTTTAGCTTTAGGTAGCTTATTCATCCTTTAGGACCAAATCCAGCCCTCTTCCCATAGCCGCAAAGATGTTGCAGACCGTGGAACCAGTGTTGTTCTACTCAAGGTGAAGGAGCTAGCATGTGGACACCTTTTATCTTAGCTGGATGAGCACTCTCAGAGGGTGGTACTGAGCAATTACTCCCTTCCCTCCTCTCCCAAGTACTCTCTTGTGGTGTTCTGCAGGGTTCCATCTGGTCACTTCTCTTATTTAATACGTACATGAGGCTGTTGGGAAGGATGGTGAGGAGGCATGGGTTGCAGTATCTTCACTTTGCTGATGCCATGCAGCGGTGTATCTCCATCTCTGCTGACTCACAGCTAGAGCAGTTGATACATTATTTAGCATCTAGGGGAGACTGGGGCATTGATGAGGGCCTCGGTAGCTGAGGTTGAGTTCAGATAAGACTGAGGCGATACTGGTTGGGGGGAGCCCAGGAAGATATGGGGGGGGGGGGTAGGTAATTTCTGCCTCTTTGATTGAGGGCAAGCACCTACTTCACATTGACTGGGTTTGTTATCTGAAGGTATTGATAGAATCCAGCTGGTACTAGAAGAGCAGGTAGCAATTACAGCCAAGTTGGCTATTTTCCATATGCTGATGACTAGGAGATTGTGCCACTTCTTTTGGATGTGAATGTCGAAACCACCATCCAGGCATCTGGCAGCTCAAGACTAGATGGTTGCAAGGCGCTCTGCAGGGAGCTACAACTTACTGCTATTTGAAAACTGCAGCTGGGTTAGAATGCAGCAGCCTGCTTGCTAAGGGGCATTTCTATTCATGGGTACACAGCCTTTGCTCTGCAGCCTGTGTTCTCAGCTAACCGGTTTCCAGGTTGACTTTCACATGCTGTTTTTTGCCCTGTGAAGCCCTAACTGACTTAGCATCTGCTTAGGAGACTGGTTCTCTCCCTCAGGCATGCTGCCACAGTGGAGGCAATATGGTCAGTGGTGGCACCTGAGCTGAAGCTCTACTGGTATAGAGGGCCCAGATGTCAAGGCACCCTCCATTTGGGTTCTGAGTCTTTGGAACTCCCTTCCCCCCTTGCTCTTAAAACAAGCTGAGTTTGTTAGTTGTCTGGGCACACTCTACAGCCCATCTTCTCCCTTCAGTCAAAAGGAGATGAGTGAAGGGCCGGGCTGGGTAGAGGAGGTGTGGGATTCCAATGGGGATTGTGTGGGGTGCTTAATTATTTTTTGTTCTACTTGAGTTGGTGAGGGCCTATTTGCTGTGATCCTGGAGCAAGTGACAGGTCTACTTTTAAAAGATTTGTCAAGGTGGCTCAGAGCATTCGGACAGATTCTCGTTATTCCTGTGGAGGAATAAAAATCTAAATAAATATAGTGGGGCTTTTCCCCACCCAGTACAGCACCAAGCCATTCTTTACACAAGCTCCTGGCAGAAGAGGTAAGAGAGTGTAGATTATACCTGGGGCAGGGCCTGAAGATGCATCCCTGGAGAAGTTGCCCCCACCTTTTGCCAGCTGTGAGAGGGGAGAAGAGTAGGTTGTATAAGGGCCCCACAGAGACTATAATTTAGGAGTCCCACATGAGGAGCATTTATAATATCAGTCCCTTTGTTTGGGAGAAGTGCAGACCAGACTCATTTGCCCATACAGACTGGTAAACACATGCTCACTAGCACTAAAGGCAGAAACTGTCCCCATGATTAAGATACATAGCCACATACATTCGTAGGGTAAAATCCTGACTCTCCCGAAGTCAGTGGGAGTTTTGCCATATAGTTTCAATGGGGCCAGGTTTTCACTTGCAGTGCTATATTCTGAAGTCACGCAGACATCCACTGACATTTTCAAGTTTTACCGTAAAATAATGAGGCCAAATCTTGTCGTGCTATGTATGTCCATAACTTCCATTGAAATCAATGGCATTTATGCACTGGTGCATTTGAGGGAAGAATTTGACTCCTCATTTTGTGCCTAATCTTAGTATCTTGCTGCTACCATATCTCTCTGCTGCCTACTTGGTATCTCTCATTTGTTCTGTAATACTCATACATTACTTAGACATTGATTAGAAGCTGTTAAGCCATGTCCAGCCTTAAAAAAAAACCACACAAAACATTAACTATAATAGGCCAGATCCTCAGCTGGTGTAGATAGTATAACTCCAAATGGAGCTCTGCTATTTACACCAGCTGCTGTTTTGGTCTTGTCTGGAATATTCTGAGCATTTAAAATAAAACATTTCTTTTGATATATAAGGTGCATGCATTTATTTTCATGCTTATTTCTGTGTGTGTACAAATGTGAGTACAAATTATACAAAAATTGCTACACGTATACTGAAATGTGTTTCTTTTAAACATGTGTACTTGTATACCCCCATCTATGTCACACATACAATCATACAGATATATGTGCACACATATATAGTATATGCATTCATTCTCTAGATAATCAGAGACACAGATAAAATAAAGCTTCCAGAATGGCAGACATTGTGCAGACAGGGTTGTTAGTTTATGTAGGCTATAGGCAGAGTCGACTGGAAAATTTTGATCACTTTAATTTACTATATCCAGCATGCCTGCTGTACTCGTCCAGCACTTTTATCAAGCTCTGTGAGGTGGTATTGATTTTTTTATTTTCTATGTAGGATAAGAAGACAGAGAGTTAGGAGCAAGAGTGAATGAAGAACTTTCCTCAGATTACTGCTATTCTCTAGCTTATTGCATCCTGTCGTTTGTAGTTTCAGATGATGTCCAGTATGTCAGGGTTGCTTGAAGCAATAAACAGGGTGAATAACAATGGAAGGGCTAGATGAGAAAGATTGAAAAAGGAGAAAGAGGCAGCAAAGTAAGAAAGTGAATGTGAGAAATAGGGGGGAAAAAAGTGGAGAAAAAGTGTTCTAGGTGTAGGGAGCTTGATAAGTGCATTCCTTTAAAGTAGCTATAACCACCCATGACAGCTTTTCAGCTACCAGCTAAAATGTAAAGCCTATAGAATGGTGAAGTAATAGAAACAGTGGTCTTTATGTTTTATTATTATTATTTTTTTTTTACAACAAACAGAAAACCAAAGAAAAAATGCTGAAGGTTGATATTATTGTTTTTCTTTTCTGAATGAGTCCTTGGTCTATTGTAGATGGATAGATGGATTTCTCTTTTGCATCCAGTTTAGAATGTGGTCCTAATCTTTTGCAGATTCTGAATTCCCTCGTGGTCTTTTTTCGACCATCATCTTCCAGGACAATTAGCATTTTATTTACTCTCTTGAGCACTGCCACCAGAGAACTATAAGCTATTAATAACAGTTAGAGGGGAATAATTTGGACTTGTTAATCAAGAATGCCTTATATTTCAGACAATATTTCCTTTACTGATTCACACTGCAGACCTCTGTTCTGTTCCTTTATACTACACCATGCAATGCATGGAGTTCACATTGACATTGTTGGGAGTTGCACAAACAGACTGAATGCAAAAGAGGCAATAGAGAGAGCTGGACTGAAATGATCTACAGTGATCTGCAAGGTAGATCAGAGAGGAGAATTTTGCTGTACATTTTTCAAGATCACATATCTTTATTTAGAAGCGGAGTCTTGTATGAAATGTAATTAGTTTAGCTCAGGGCTTTAAAATGAGGGTGGCTTCAAACTGGAGGTGTTGTTCTATTAAACTGGATTATTTTTGTCCTGCAGCTTTTATAGTAAAGGTTCATAGCAAAGGCGCTGGTACTATACAAAGGTGATTTTATTATAGTAAAGGTGTGGGAAGTTATTAACCAATGATGACTCAAACAAAATTATGTGATGTAGAAATATAGGGACTGATTCTGCAGCCTTGTCCATGTGAACAAGCCTGACTCATGAAAGTAGATTCACTGAAGTAAACTGGATGGCTTATGTGTGTAATGGCTATTTGCTGATTGAGGGCCAGAGTCTCCTGTCCACTAAGGCCACTTTACACCATGTACATGTTTACCTGGTACAAAGTGGCTTTAAAACATCCAGAGACGGTCAGTGCAGGGGAATTCTCCACAGGTATAAAGCAGGCAGAAGCAGCTGTGCTGTCTCTTATGGCCCTGCAGCATAAGGGGAATAAAGGTGTATGTGTAGGGTGTTCTGGGGGAGGGATAGAGCCTGGGTGGGAAGAGGGCAAGAGAGAAACTCCAGATCCTTCACTTGTGTAAGGTCCTTGTTCTTTGTTCCGGGTGGCCCTGGAACAGGGAGCAGCCACCAGTTCTCTGCAACCCTTTTTGCCATTCCACCCCGACACAGTGGAGGATCAGATCCCTAGTGTATGGAGAAATGAGATGCCTCCATACTTTTGCTGCCCAAATATATTATATATTTTTCTTACCCTAGTTAAAGTGGAATCTATTTTGTATTAAATATGCGTGGGTAATTCCCAGTAATGCATATAGAATTTCTGGGCTTGATTCTGCTTTAATTCAACAATGAAATCAGTTGGTTACACCGGTGCAAAGCTAGTGTAAATATAACAGAATCAAGCCTTTTGTCTGTGTACTGCAGGTAGAATAGACCACATAGTGTATATTCCTCTTAGCAAGAAATTTAATTTGATCAAGGATACTTCAGGTAAAAATGCTTTTTTTTTTTTGGCACAGATGAGGATTTTTGCTCCAAAAGATTATACTAGCTTCCACACTAAAGGGGCTTTGTTAACTCAAATATAATGCAGCCACAATTAATATCTTGACCAGCTCTCATTAAAATAATGTTGAAGGTTTGGCTTGAACAATCATGGAATTCAAAACTGAAAATGAAACTCTGTTTTTAACAGTAGGTTTATACTATTTTTGATATTGCAAGGATTTCAGAAAAACGAGCTGTTTTAATGTACCATTGATGTGGGAAACTCCTGCCTTCATTCTTACTTTCCTGTGTTTTGTTAAATGTAAAGTTAATTCAAGTAGTTTAATTATTTTTGTAGTAACTTTTTTAATAGAAAGAAAATCAATGGAAGAATTCCAATCAACAGTAGAGAATTTCTGGGGCTGACACTCAACACGTGTGCACATAAATTCCTGGTGGCATCAGTTGGGATGAAGAGGGATCCATATTTGAGCATTCAAGAGGAGAATTTGACCCTTGCATGGGAATTATGGTTAGGTCAATTATATGAAAATTTCTAGACAGACAAATTTTAGACTACTTTGGATGTGATCCTGCAAACTGGGAAGTACCCTTAACACCCTTTGATCAACACCTCACTAGATTAGTCCCTTGTTCTTCATCTAATATTAGGACTTGATCTTGTAGAGGTGCAAAAGTAGCTAGAAGGTAGTGGCAAGTTAAGCAGATGCAAACTATGTTGAGCTATTCTGCTTTTGATCCAACAAACTGAAACAATTCTTCTTACTCAGAAACTATGCAGATCCATTTACGACTACGGTATTAAAGTGGCAAGGAAACTTAAGTCAGGAGTTTATCAGCATGTCTCATGCACACACAGAAGATCTGTTTGGTCAGAAATGCTGAATCTCACTACTCCACTTTCCACATTGAGCTGTCATTTGCAGCACACTTTAAGTGGTCATGTATTGCTACTGTGTTGGCAAAGGTATTTGTGAAGGGAGACGAGCTGCACTCTAGATGATGGTAATAGACAATCAGAATGCCAAATGTGTGCAGACAGAAAGAAGCTACCACAGTTTTATCAACAAGTCACAGGCTGTGGCTATGTTTGTTTATGGCTAGAACGGTGTGGAGGATAGAAATTCTGTTTTGAAGCCTTTTGAGATTTTTACATTTGTCTTTGTTCTGATTAGGAACCAAACCAGAACATTTTGAAATTGTTTGAAGAAAATGCTGAAAACATTTAGTTTTAGATGGAGGAAAATGTTTCATTTGCACCTTTTTTGTGTTATAGAATAATTAACATTCAATAAAAAATAGAAAAGAAGTCATTGAATGAAAAATCAAAACATTTTGTTCTGAAACTGTCAAAACAACTCGTATTGAAAACGTTAGACTCCCCCCTCCCGCAGTTTTTCTCCCAAATGAAATAACCAAAAACAGTTGGCAAAACTGACATAATTTTGAAAATAACATTTGAAAAATAATAATCTGCCAGATAATACTTGGCAAAATAAACAGTTTTGCAAAGTGTTTAGATTTTGAAAGGACTACAGTCTCTGACAGAAAATGGTTCCATTTAAATGTTTCCAGCCAGCTCTACCTATGGCCACTAGACAGCTCTTCGGTCTGCCTGTCCTGGAGTCTGCATTGTATTTTCTTAGAATGCTTATCATGCTGGCCAAGCACACACCTACCAGGCAAGGTGATAGGAAATGCAGATGCTTGGCATGTCTGAAAATCAGGCTAAAAGCAGCTATATATATAAGCATATTATATAGCTGAATGTTAAAAGTGGCAGTTAAGTATGCAGTTGCTTCATTTGCATTCACAAATACCCATCTAAGCATGCAAAAGTTGGTTTATACAGCCATGTGAGCATATTGGTTGGCACAACTGTTGCGCCTGCATTTTAAAATTTGTTTTTGTAAGTCAGTGGTTCATGCTGGAAATATCAACACTACAGAGTAGTGTAACTAGTAACAGAGTAACTACAGAGTAAGTTTAGCAGGTATTGCTATGATACAGGAGATGTTTTTCAGAATACTTTTTGCCTATCGAAAATACAAGCCAGATTACATTAGTTGACTAACCAGATTTTAAAAAGGCTGAAAATTGAATAAATGGCTTCAGATAATCCAGGTTATTTCCAAACAGTAATGCAAAGATGTAACAGAAATAATTTAGACATATGGATAAGAACCTTCAAAATCAATATTGCTGGAAGAAATGAAACATATGCTGATGCAATCAAACAGAATTGAATTTCATACAAATGTTAGCAAATCTATATCAGATTATCACAGCAAAAACTTCATTTTCATTGATTTATAAAGTATTATTATTGTTTCCACCAAACTGCCACAGACAGCCATTTAGCAGCTGCCAAGCGCCTTAAGGGTAAATAAAGGATATCACTGACAGTGTTGGGTTATAGAAGTTTAAGAGACCAATAATTCACAAGTGCAGCAGGTGTGACATTCTATATATTCTTTAATCTTTTATTTTAATCCTGTTGTCTAAATCTTTTATATTTTTAATGGGAGGAAGGTCAGTTGGAAGTGCATATAAGAAGAGCAACGGGTGGAAAATGTTCACATTGGCTCTTGACTCAGCAAGGAAGACAGAATACTTTTACCAAGTAGGCATCTAATACAAAAATATAGTAGGACCCCCTTACACACATCCCCTTCCTAGACACAAAAATAATCGAAGCAGGTCTATTCCTTCAAGGAAGGGCATTCCCTTGTGTAAGGTGTTCAGAGCTATGGTTTAGTACATATAGCTGTTCAATTTCAATTTGTGTTCATCACTTACAGCCCCCAAATGAGTCAAAAACTTGGCCCTGATCCAGACAAGAACAAGTGCTTGCTTTTACTACATGAGTAGTTCCAATGATGGCCATAGGTCTACTCTTAAAGTTGAGAACAAACTTAATTGATTTGCTGGATCAGGGCCTGGGTTCGGGGTTGGGCCTTGGTCAGCATGTTGACAGATCAGTCCTATAATGGGTCAATTTTCTGTGGCATCTTACATACATATGCACTGGAAATACAGCATTTGACAGGGCTGTTCGTTTAACAGCCCGACCTTTAAAATAACTTTATGGCATTTCTGTACAGAATAGATATGGAGCTGGCAAAACGTTAACTGGACAGTGTTAGTTTTTTAATAGTTATTATGGAAAAATGTGTTTTCCCACACAGAAGATGCACGTACTTTAAGATGACTGATTAGAGTCTAGAGTTTGGATTAGCTTTTCAGGACATGACACAGTTATTTGTCAAACAGAAAACTCAGAAGAGCAGTGTATTCATTGTTTAGTTTTTACTAGGCAGGAAGTGTGGGGGGAGTGGGAGGAAAATCTTTAGAAGTAATATGATTTATTTTATTTGGTTTACAATGCTGTGTTGTACATGTTTGGATGTGTAGTATGTATTAGAAGGAGGAGATGCTACTGGCAAGCTATAGTCCAGATGTCTGCCCAGAAGAGGCTCAGAAAACTGTTCAATAATTCAAGCATTGATGACCTCAGAGCTGTATGTGTCTGTTATCTGCTTTGGCTCATATGCTGTGGTTTTTGGCTCAAGACAAAGCTTTTGGTGAAAATCATATCAAGTGGGCCAACCCTAGGTAAACACACACATTTTAGGTCATTTTTAGCCATCTAGATCATTCAGCCTTTTCAACGTTTAAAGATGAAGGAAGATTTGTCACATTCATATACATTTTATTTACTTTTTCCTCTGTTGCAGTGTGATTGTTTTAGACAATAAATCCAGCCAACAAGGCGCTAAAGGACAATTACTGCACACTAACAGCATATGTTCACTATCATACTAGCAGGGCTTTATATGAGCAAAAGCCCTGATATGTGGGCTAGAATCAATGACAAATGCTGTGTAGGATGAATTTGGTGGTCTCAGTTCACTTCCAAGTGGACCAGTGTTGACTATAACAAAAAACAGTATCACAATTGGTACTTTGTTGACAGTTTTAGCAGAAATTCACGGGATTGAATGGAAGCAGAACTACCCTCTGAGCCCTAGAGGTGATGCTTTTATAAAAGGATTCAGGCACGTTGGCAGAGAATCTTGCACTATTGCTGCCTGTTCTGTACTTCTTCTGTGAATAGATTAAAAAATGTAGCATTTAGGGCTGGCATTTAGATATTTCAGTTTTCATGACTCCTAAATTCACTTGATACTTTCCCACCAACTCTCCCTTCACATAGCAAAACAAAATCCCCTATGGCCCCTGCATTAAGATCCACTGAGCATGTACTCTGGCATGTGTGAGGATCCCCTCTGATGTCAGTAGGGCTCTGCAAGGGCTTAAAGATTGATGTAGACTCAGGACCTAAGGCTGGAATGTCTCTCCCAGGTGAAAAGTTCTGTACTTCATAAGAACATAAGGGCAGCCATACGGGGTCAGACCAATGTACGGGATCAGACACCTAGACCAGTATCCTGTCCTCTGACAGTGGCCAGTGCCAGATGCTGCAAAGGGAATGAACAGACCAGGGTAATGTAGAGTCATCCATCCTGTCATTCAGCTTATGGCAGTTGGAGGTTTAGGGACACCCAGAGCATGGTGTTGTGTCCTGGACCATATTGGCTAATAGACATTTATGGAACTACCTTCCATGAACTTATCTAATTATTTTTTGAACCAATTACCATTTTGGTCTTCACAACATCCCCTGGCAATGAGTTCCACAGGTTGATTGTGCATTGTGTGAAGTACTTCCTTTTGTTTGTTTTAAACCTGCTGCCTATTAATTTCATTGGGTGACCACTGGGTCTTGTGCCCTGTGTTATGTGAAGGGGTAAATAACACTTCCCCATTCACTTTCTCCACACCAGTCCTGATTTCATAGAACGCTATCATAGCCCTCCCCCAGAGACAAGTCACTGAAAAGATCATTGTACGCTGGTTCAGAGAGTGCTGTGGGTGGCTCAACACCCCAGCAGCCTTGCACAACTCTGTAGCCCCTTTGTGTTCACAGGCACACAGGCATTTTTTAAATGTGGTGGGTCTGATTCTGTTTCCGCTTACACCACTTTTATATTGGCGTAAGCACTTTGACTTAGTGGAGTTAAAGCTGTCCTATCAGGTGTAAGTAAGAGGAGAATTTGATCCAGTAGGGCTCTCTCTAGTTACATTATTGCATGATAATATAACATCACATCCAGTTTCAAAGTATTTCTAATGTTTTTGGTGTTCATATGAGGGAACGAATGGGGCTCAAGGTAAATGCCTTAACACTAAGTTAAAACTGCTAAGGGGCCCTTGAATAGCAGACTAGGTTTACTGGAAAACAATATTGCACAGACTGCATGGGTGTATATATTCAGGGAATGACAGGTGGTGTAGTGGCTAGGCCACCACAATGAGATGTAAGAAAACAGTTCAGTTCCAGCCTCTGCCAGTCCTTGTCTGTCCATGGAAAAGTCACTTAATTTACCCGTATCTTAGTTTTCCCATTTGTAATATGAGAATAATATTTCCCTACCTGACAGGAGTGTTCCAAGGATAAAATCTGGTAATGATTGTGAGGCACTCAGATGAGAGCCATAAGAACCTACATAGACTTAGGGAAATTGTGCCTCTTGATTCATACTGCATTTGGAGAATGAGCATGTAATGATAACGAGGCTAAAGAGACCCAGGAATGTTGGCCTGACAGAATATTGATTTTAAGTATTATTTTATAGCACAGTCTTCTTGTTTAATTTACAAGATAGGCTGAACTGGGTGGAAGATGGGGGGGAAGGTGGAACACGTCCAAAGATTATTCTTTGAAGTTTGTCAAATCCACAGAGTTCAGACTTCATAGCATTTTGCCTCACTAAATATTTTCAACCTATAATTTGAAGTCCTGCATGTCTTTCCTGTTTTGTTTAACTTTGCATGTCTCTAAATTTCCATTTGGCTTTATGTTCACCTTTATTAAATCACGTTCTCCTTTATTAGTTCAACTCAACCATTTTTTCATGTGACATTTGCATTGAAGCAGGTGATTGTATTACATTACATAAAGATACAACTGAACCAGAATCATTCATTAACAGGACAGAAACTGAACTTATTTTTGAATGTCACAAGTTAAGTCATCCTAGGAAGGGTGATGAAAATGTTACAGTGTTAAAACGTTTGGCTGATAAAGGAGTTGAGATGGGCCTGGTATATAAAGTGTGGACCTGGTTACAGCTTCAAACTATCCCCACACTAAGGTGTTTGGATCTGGGATTTGTGCAGCGCTAGGGCACAGGGGCAATGTTTGGTTTTGGATCTGAACTTTCCCAAAGCTTGGAAGTGTTTAAACAACAGATTTTTCTTTCTGGATCCACACACATGATTACACATTGCTTTTGTGAGAGTCATGATCAGAAGAGATGAGGACATGCAGAGAGCAGGAGAACAACAACAGAGAAAAGGCTAAAACTGTTGCTGATGGCGGAATACAAGGAGTCAGAATGTCTGGGCATGCTTTTCCCTGGTGGTGGAAAGATACTTAAAATCTTATGCTAAATTCACAGACTGTGGGAAGGAACTAACAGCTGACCTAAGCTATCAGAGCATAGGAATCATGGCAACATAGTAATACCTCAAACACTCACAAAAAGGTGAATTTGACCCAGTGGTTTAAGTTCCCAACTCTGTGTTCCAGCAATAGATGTGAGTCTTAAGTCCGAATACTAGTAGGTGTGTGCACATGGGATGGGAGGTTTGGCTGGGAAAGTGCTGAGTTAGGAATGCAGGGTCAGAGGTAGACAGACCTCAAGGCCTGGTCCCCAATCAAAATCCCTTCCCGTTATTTTAATAGATAGCCATAGAATTGCTGGTTGTGGTCTCTGCAGGCCCCACAGCATTGAAGATTAGCAAATGAATGCTCAATAAAATAATATCAGGCAGGAGCAGATAAACTGACCTTCTCCACATCACAGGTGTTTCAGAAGATAAAGTAAGTTGTATGACATACTATACATTTGACATATAAAATTAAATGGGGCTGCACTTACTCACCCATACAAAAATATAAAGGAGCAGCTAACTATAACTGTTCAATTACATAAAACATTGACCTGGCACAAAGCTATGTCCTCTCCACCAACGAAAATAGGGGCAATTTTACATTGTCCAATGTTCCCCTGCTTAATTGTGACTCCCAAACTAAACTAATATCCTATTCTTGTCCTGGTCCTGCTTCTAGAACCAGAAGGGCATTAATAGCAAAACTATATATGACAGCACCTAGCAAACCAATGTCACTGTACATATGAAAACACTCAGTAAATCAACTTCCAATTGCAAAGTGTCAGAGCACTCAGTAAAGCAGCTTTCCCAAAGTAAAACAACACAGATATATGCTTCCACATTGGAAAACTAAATGCAAGGCTAGTGAAGTGGGAACCTCAAAAGGTTCTTTGAACCATCCAAATTAATGGAGACCCTCGCTAAATATCCCTTAGTTTCCTTCCCGGCCCAATTTCATTGTTCCATGACAAATCCTCCCTGATGATCTCTGCATTTCCCTACCTGGTGCTGTCTTCTTGGGAGGAAAACTGGTGACCTGCACCATCCTGGGCCAGCACTAGATATTTTGCTGCCTTTGGCATCTCTCCTCCCACAAAGCTGAATGGGCAGGGTGGGTGAACACTGGTCACAATGATTTCTAGCTGCTGGTGTGGCGTGGAGGAAGCTCTTAAAGGAGCAGAGACCATGAAATTGTGGGTGGAGTGGGAAGGAGAGGGAGATAGGCCAGGCCAGGCCAGAGTTGTGGGAGTGTGAGTTTGCTGGAGGCACAAGCAACCCAGACAGTTGCCTATGTGTTCTGTGCCTAATGCTGGCCCTGCTACCTATCTCTTGTAGATGACCAGCCTGCTACCCTCTCTGACATACTTCCTTCCTTCTATAGAGGCCTGAGCAAATAGATCAAAATAGCTTCTGCTCACCCTGAGAGTGTAGGGAAAGCTCAGCCAATGAGGGATGCTAATAAACTTCCATGTGACAGATCTGCAAACTCTAACCCAACCCAATAATTCCCTATAAAAACTGGATTGAAATTTGCATTGACATCACCTATAAAGAAAAACAGGTGACAACCTGAGAAAAATTTTCATTAATGAAAAGAAACTTGGCAGGGAGCAATGCATTTTCCCAGGAGCTACGTAAAGCTGAAAAGGGGCAAATTTTGATTTAAAGTTTTTTCCCAATTAGAATTGTGCACAGTTACACTATTAATAATTAAAGGCCAAATCTTGAGGCCCTTACTTAGACAGAAGTGTAATAGAATGTGATGGGAGTTTTTGCTATTAAAGAGCTGAATTAGACATACAGGATTTGCCCAATAATTCTTTGCACTTCTATAGTGCCTTCCAATAGTCATCTTAAAGTGCTTTACAAGCCCTGATGGATTAAGATTCACAACTCCTATGTTAGCTATCGTAGCTAAGCATTAATAGTATCCCTGTTTTACAGCTAGAGAAATTGAGGTAGAGTTATTACTGGGAATAGAGCACAGATCTCCTGTCTCCTTATCACAGGTTCAAACCATGCTCCTGAAAAGATCACCCCAACTAATAGCACCTGTCTTGCAGTGGGGAGGTGGTCTCCAGTGTACCTGGGGTTCTGACCATTTAGGCCTGGAAAGTAAATTTGAAAATTGGGAGCCTAATTCTATACCTCTTACCCACACACTCATGCCACAGTCCAATTGAAATGAACATATAATTAAATTAGTTTTATGTTTATCAAAATCAATAAGGTCAACACAACTATGTGTGTGTGTGTGTGAGAGCGAGAGAAGGTTTGCACTGAGACTTTTTTTCAGGGTAAGACTTATATTGTGCTTTACTTCCATCCATATATTTTTATGCAACTTATACTTAATATTGAATGTATGTAAGAGATTCAGTTGTACATGACAGAGAAATAATAATGGTAAACTCTGGAATTCTTTATGGAATAAAGGTGATACAAATATTTTAGCATGTTTACAGAAAATGCAGGGTTTCCTGATTTGGCTGTCAAAATAAGAGCATGTTTAGGGGCTGTTTGTCCTCTCTCCTTGCACGTGCAGAGCTCCCGTTAATGTCAATGGGAGTTATGCACTCAAAAGGGGAGAATAATAGACATAAATAGTGGAGAGTGGAAATAGACTTCATTGGAGCTGGGAAGCATTTTGTTTCAGTTTCCTTCTCTATGGAGGCTGCTGTTTAGCAGAAAAGCATCATAGTGAGGATGTATTGTACTGGCGGATTTCTCTGCAGTTCAATAAAACAGGATTTTGAATTGTGCAACACTTTGGTTATTCATTATCTTGGAGAAATGCCATTCGAAATAAAGGAAAGATGGATGCTAGATTGACAGCTCACATACAATAAAAATAAAGCAGCTGACAAGCTACACTGAACACAGGTGGGCAGTGAATCAAAATGTCTTAACCTATTAACCTATACAACATGGCTGCTGTGCAGCTTTTCAGACATCTTGCATTGTTTCATTACGGATGTGGTGAGAATGTGCCTCAGTTATTGCAGAAATCCCTTACCATGTGATCATCAGAGTAAGTGTCTCTGGAATCTTGCAAGCTACAGATTTGTCATGTAGGGGCAATACTCCTTATCAGTGCAGATGCTGGTGAGTCTCTTTAATAATATCTAAACGAGTCTGTGCTACTTATTAAATGTAGGCTTCAATTCTCTTCTTACTCAAACTGGTTTTACACCCATGTTAAGTTTGTGGACTTCAATGGTGTTTCTTCTGATTTGCCCTGGTTTAACTGAGAGGAGAATCAGGCTCATTGGGCCTGATTCTCTTCTCACTCCAGCTCTACACCAGTGCAATTCCATTCACTTCTGCAGAGTTACTCCTGATTTAAATTGGTGAAGTGAGTGGAGAATCCCTTCTACAGTATTTTGATATCAATCATCTGAATACACTCAGAAAGAAATACTTAAATCCTTTTTCCTTGCTGGGCATTAATATAAACTACATTTTATCTGTTATAATAATATAATTTATTACATCACTTCCCAAACTTTAGAAAATAATCTTAATCTGCATATTTCTCATTGCAAGTATAACCAAACATGGTTCACTGATAATGTGTGAACAGGTTTAAAACAAAACAGGCCCTCTTTCAGGTTTTTTGCAGAATGGAATACTTACCACAACAGGAAGTGATGTCAGTTGTGGTGTGATTTAAATAGGAAAGAAAGAATTTATGCAAGATAACTGGTTGGTATAATTCACAACAGATGTATTGCCTCTGTTGTTGGATGCATTTTTCTTTAAGCGTGGTACCACATCCCAGACACAAACATCCTTGAACTTTGGGCCAAAATATCTAGAAAATCTGACCTTTACCTCTTCCTCTTTTACATGATGAACCAAAACCTGGAAACTAAACATCCCCATACATAATGTTCAAAATCCTTGATCTGAAAGTTGCGGCTTGGGACGATCTTTACATTTTTAAGTGTTTTTTCCATTTTGACCATTATACCATACAGCAAGCTGTGCTCTTATTTTTGACCCACGGGTTTCTCTTACATTTCTTTTCTTTTGCTTGAGTCCTGTGTGACTATTGTTTGTCACGCTGACCAGTATCGTCTCATTGTATTCACCCATTGTCTCTTGTCTTATATGTAGATTGTAAGCTCTTTGGGGCAAGGACTATTTTTGTTATGTGTTTGAACAGTGCATAACACAGTGGTGCCCTGACCCATGACTGGGGCCTCTAGACTCTGCCACAATACAAATAATAATTAATAATAATATCACGAGCTCTCTTCTAATGGTTAATTGAACTTATCCTTTTGGCAAACATGGACAGTCTGTGCAGATTACACTGTTTATGAAAAGGTTAGCACACAAGTTCACAGACTTTCTGACTATTTTTTTAGGTTTCACAATGTTAAGTGTAAAAAAAATTCTGCATGTAACATATCACAAGAGATGATTCAGTGATAAGCAACCAGGGTTCCTTGTTCTTCAGAAGCACCTACTGCTAGCAATGTGTCACGAAAACAGTACAGAAACAATTCTGGTCTGAACGAGTAAGGGAACACGCAATGTTACTTAGATAACATTTTCATAGCGATCTCTTAGTTTAAAAATTTTGCCCACTTCTCATGTACAGCAATTGTTTTTTACTGCACAATGCACATTTTCTTCTATTTGCTGGTACCTATAAGTCCTATAAGACTATAAGAGTTTCTTTTCTATGTTCTTGGCCCCTGCTGTTTTCACTGGCTGGTTTTCTAGCTGGCATCTGTCTCATACTTTATTTTAACTACATTGCTTTTAATATTAATAATTATTATAAAATACTCTTTTTGCAGCACATAGCTTCAGCCATCAGAATGTGTTCTGATCCTTGCTGATGGACTGCATTGTACCAGGATCTCTAGATCAGTAGATCCATGCACTGAGCCTAGGAGGAGGCCCTTAGCCCCACAACGTTTGGATTAATGGTGGGGGGCACTGTCAGAGAACGTTGGGGTCCACAGTTGGGACCGAGCAAAGGGAGGTTGTGTTGTCCAGGCAGGAGCACCAGGAGCCTTTGGGGCTCAATCCTCTGAGGTGCTGCTGAGAACCCTCAAGTCCCAGAGAAGTCAATGTAGACTCACTCCCATGGGGCTATGTTTTTAGATGAAGAAGCAAAATGATTATTTGTGAAATGCTGAGAAGTCCTGTTCTGTGTACAGAGCTATTTATGCTCTAATATGATGACACCACTAGGAAAGCCACCAAACTCCTCATGTGATGCTGGCTTGTGTCACTAGAGATAACAGTAAAAGAGTAAAACACAAGCATCTGCAGCAATGATTACACTACCAGCAGTACCTTCACCATCCCAGCATATGGATTTCAGTCCGATGTTCTTCCAAAATATGTCATCTCCAGCTATTTAACAGCCAGGATCCAACAAGAGAAAGAAGAGGTATCACCTGTCCTACTAGTGCTAGCAAGCAGATAGAAATCTTTGTATATCTCAACTCCTTTTTCCCTTCAGAATGTGCCTCCTTTCAGGGAATATGCACTAGAAAGTTATTTCTGTTGGAATTCTCCATATGCTACATCCCATTGTTATTACTAAATAGTGCAGATTTTGTGGATTGTCTTGAGACAGCTTCATTCATGATTGTGACCAAGCCTTGAAATGTCCCACACTTGCGATCCTGCTGTTACTCAGATTCCTTGTTTGTCTGTACTTTTTCTAGACACACTACAGAAGAAATGAAGGACGACAGAAAAATACACAGAGACGGTTCAGATCACCATCCAGCAGAGTGAGGGGACAAAGTCATTTAGTCATGCCTGAGAAGCTGGGCAGTGTAGTCAGGTAAAACTGATGTGGATTCATGTCCTAGCTGGATCAGGCAATTATTTTGTTGCTCTACTTGTATTTCTCTGGTGTGTATTCTTTTGCTATGGAAGCTAATGTAGAACCCAATCCTGTACCCATTGAAGTTAATAGGTGTTTTTCCATAGACTTTAATGGGAGCAGGAGAAAGCCCAGGGTGTTTAACAGAAGAGAGTGAATGAGTAGACATGTGATATAGGATGGGCAAGGAGTTTCATAACTGCTCTAGTATGGTGCTGTAGCTGTTCTGGCAGAGAAACCGCAATCTAGAGCAGCTCCGTTAGCTGCCTAAGTGATGCTGGGAGCTGTTGTCTCTCCATACCCCCCATATGAAGGTCCTCTATTCTTCATGCATGCCAAGGGCACTGTGTGACTCCCACGTTAACCCTTTATCCCCAAATATGAAGGGCTATGTGTGCTCCTCTGTTCTCCATTCATGCCAGGGGCTCTGTGCTTCCCCCATTTCCCTATAAGGGTTTTCCAATTTTCACTAAAAATCAATGGGGTTCTGTCCACTGATGCCTAGAACACTCCCTGAAATTTTGGAATTGATTAGGTGTGGTGTTCAAAAGTTATTGAGTCATAGGCAGAGAAAGGCCGTCAGGTCGAGTGAAAGGCCTTGCAAGTTTGGCCAATAATCAGTGCCAATCGAGTTGCAACATTTCAGGCAGGCGTCACACATACACACATATTGCATGCATGCACATGCATGCTTCCATAATTTTTTATTGTCTGAGATTTATTTTTAAAACCTGTGTTTCTTGTGCACAACATTAGAGAAAGGGAGCTAGCTGTTAGTGAATATCTTGGATTTTAGCTGTTTTGGATTTGTGCTATTTTTTGGGGGAGGCTAAAGTCAGGCTGGGGTAGGGGTAGGAACAAGCCAATGGTTCAGCCTACCTCCTCAGAAGCCTTTATGTGCTGGGATTGTGTGGAGTAAACTCTTGAGTTTTAGCTTCGTTCACAAAAATCTTGTGTGAGCGTGCATCTATTCTGATAAAGGAAGGCCAGAATAAATGACAGACATTTATAAATTCTTTCCTTTCTTCCTAAATGTTACATTTCAAACACATTGCATTTGTTATCACCGGTACTTAGCTAGGAGGGCCTTTTGTTTCAATGCAGACCTCATACTGATGTCATAGAATTATAGAATCATAGAGTTGGAAGGGACCTCAGGAGGTCATCTAGTCCAATCCCCTGCTCAAAGCCGGACTAACTTCAGCTATATCATCCCAGCCAGGGCTTTGTCAAGCCTCAGCTTAAAAACCTCTAAAGATGGAGATTCCACCACCTCCGTAGGTAACCCATTCTAGTGCTTCACCACCCTCCTAGTGAAAAACTTTTTCCTAATGTCCAACCTAGATCTCCCCCACTGCAATTTGAGACCATTGCTCCTTGTTCTGTCATCTGCCACCACCGAGAACAGCTTAGCCCCATTCTCCTTGGAACCCCCTTTCAGGTAGTTAAAGGCTGCTATCAAATCCCCCCTCATATTTCTCTTTTGCAGACTAAACAAGCCCAGTTTCCTTAGCCTCTCCTCATAAGTCCTGTGCTCCAGCCCCCTAATCATTTTTGTTGCCCTCCGCTGTACTCTCTCCAACTTGTCTACATCCTTTTTGTAGTGGGGGGCCCAAAACTGGACACAATACTCTAAATGCGGCCTCACCAATGCCGAATAGAGGGGAATAATCACTTCCTGCGACCTGCTGGCAATGCCCCTCCTAATGCAGCCCAATATGCTATTAGCCTTCTTGACAACCAGGGCACACTGCTGACTCATATCCAGCTTCTTATCCACTGTTACCCCCAGGTCCTTTTCTGCAGAACTGCTGCCTAGCTCATCGGTCCCCAGTCTTACCATTATTTCCTGCAGTGTGCTCTACATGGCGTAACCACTCAGACTTAAATTTTCAGAAGAAATTAGTGATTGTAGGTGCCTCCATTTTTGAGTGTCCAACCTGAGACATCTTAAAGGGGGTCTGATTTTTCAGAATGTGCTGGCAGTCAGGGCTCATTAAAGTGTCCCAGGCTGGACACCCAAAAACCGAGGCCTCAGAAACCCTAATCACTTTTGAAAATTTATTTGACAGAAATTGTAGCTTAGTAAGGACCCTAAGATTTAGTCCATTATTAAAAATAACTCTTAATATAGATTATTTTTCATAGCCTTTAAGATGTGCTATCACATGTTGTATAGAAGTGTATTATGTTGCCAGAATCCTTTACAATAGCTGCTTATATAGTGGTTATAGGATATAGAATTGGTACTGTATTTTTTAAAATCCTTATTGGTGTAGGTCTTGGGTATATTTAGGAGATCCTCTTTAAGCTTTATCCTGATTGGGTTTGGACTCATGCACCACTCATCTATTAGGTATCACGTTGCTGTGGCGAGCCATAGGATGTACATATCTCTCCCCCAGACCATCTTGTGTCTATCTCTGTCCACTGCTAATCTTTTTTAATAAAGACCTAAGAACAAATTTTTTTCATAGCCCTTTCTTAGGAAGTCAGCTCTTGTCCCTATTTATTATGTCAATTTGATTTTATTTGCATAATTTAAGAAGATGGGATTTTTAAAAATGTATTTTATTTTTAATTATGCTTTTCATTGTTTTATGCTGTGCAAATACTCTCGGTTTTGATGTACATTGCCAGAGTGGGGTATGGAAATCTGCATTAATGTTCTCTGGTCTATTCCTCTTTTGTGGGTAGACAGAAGATTTCAGTCCCCAGACCTGTCAATCCAGTGGCCTTTTACTAAATTCACACACACACACAAGTTTTAGAACAACAAAATCCAAAGCAGCCTGTGTTTTGAGTTATAGAAGCAGAAGAAATGCACCTGTAACTGATTAACTTATACGCAACTTGCATCCTCCTTAGGTTAAAAGGGCCATTTCATTTTAAAATAATGTAATAAAAACATTGCTGTCAGGTTGAGACCTTGACTGCCAAGGCTAACCCTAGAATGTAATTTTACAGCCAAGTGATAAATCTCTAAAAACTGGGGAATATAGTGGGAATATTGACCGTCTTTTCCAGTGAGTCCTGCTCTAAGTTGGCCCTCAAAGCAAGGATAGGATAATGGCATATCACTTATAAAGATACATTTGATCATATGCTGCAAGCAGCACATTCGTTTATTTATTTGTTTACTTATGTGTATTAACTCCCAGGGTTTGTATGTTCTCAGTCTCCCTTTGATTCTTTTTAAAAAGACACGATTTCTCCAATCCTTAACCATTTCTAGACTGATCAGACCTTTGGTTTAGCCAACCCATGAAACCTATAAACACTGTAATTTTTTGATAAAAGAAATCACTAAAGACAATTGACATCATGGTTTGAAGTTCATAGCATTCATGCTAGTTTAGTAACATAGAAATGGAACAGGGGCCTGGATTTGTGTGGGAGACCCTGCCCAAGGTTCTAACCCTCAACACATTTTATACTTTGTCTCATATACAGGAAACGTAATATGGTTTTGATTAGTTTCTGATTTCAGTAAGTACAACTCCAGTACTGGTGTTTTGTGCTGCTGCTACATTTGGACAATAATATAAGAAGAGTGTTCTATTTGTTTTATTGATGAAATAATAAAAGACAGTAATCTAAAAGATCACACAAAGATAAAACATTTCTACGATATAGCTAAATCTCTGTTTGGTTCTCTATATAAAGTTTTTAAAAACACTATGGGACAAATTTGAGGGAGTTTGGCTTGAGTACTGGGTAGGGTAGAGGAAAAGAAAAAGAAATCAAGACTCCTGGCATCTATTCCTGGCTCTGATAGACTACCACTAATTTATTGTGACCTTGACGAAGTTAGTTAATCTTTCTGTGGCTCACATTATCTAACCATCTGTAAAATGGGGATTAAAATACCTACCTCACAGGGATGCTGTGAGACTTAATCCATGTTTTCAAAATGCTGTAAGATCACCAGATGAAAGGTGTTATATAAATTACCATTATTCTACATTTTTAAAAGGTAGACGCTGATAACTGAATGTAGAATAAGTCCATGAACCAAAGAATCTTCATTTGCCCCCCAAAACTGCTTTTTGTCCATGCATCTTGGTTAATTTGTCTGAGTAGACTTACCTGTTTGGCATGAGGTTTCAATGTGTTCTTTGAAGGTAACCCCAAGAAAAGTGCACTGAGAGAGTCCAGGCTGGAGGTAACAAAGGCATTGATAACTGGGTCAAGGTCCTTTGAGAGGTAAGGTCGTAATCTCTAGGCCAGCCCAAGATAATAAAAGGCACTTCAGGCCACCTCTATCACCCACTCATCCAGAAGCAATGATGCATCCAGCAAGAGCCTGAGATTGTAAACTGAAGAAATTAAAGACAGACATTCTCCCTTAAACAAGGGAGCAGTCTCAGACCTTGTTGGGTTGTAAATCTTGAGAAGATTATCGATGAGGGAAGCTGTTCAAGTAGGCTCTTTATGTGATGATCCAGGATTAATTGTATGTAACTGTGCAAGACCCAAGAACAACAAACTCAGCAGAAGTACTTATTCTTTTTGAGCTTCCATGGTTAACTGAGTCATTTGATTTTTCAATCAAAAGTTTTATGTTGATTAGTAAAGTCTAATCAAATATTCAAATAGTAATCCAAGCTGATTAATATAAGAGGAAAGCTGCTGAAAGGGCAGTGGAGAAATTACTAAAAACAAGACTCAAAGCCCACTTCAGTACTGGACAGTCTGTAGCTCGCTGCATTTCATTGAGACCAACTGGTAACACTAGTAATTTGGGGTTCTCTGATTTGAGGTAGATGGTGATCCTTGCCTGAAATTTACTTTGCTTTGAAATGTAAGGTTTAATGCAGTTTTCCTTTCTTGCAAATTGTTGAGAAATAAGGAGTTGGAGTTGGAGTTGGAGTTGGAGGCCAACTGATGTTGGAAGTGCGGGGAATGGGAATTTGCCAGCTGATGCTTGTTGGGACAGCACCATCTCTTTGCTGCAGGGCCTTGGTGTTCCTGTGACACACTGAGCAAGGATGGCATTTTCTGTAGAAAATCCAGTTTGTCTCTAACCTCCTTTACTCAGGAAAAACTCACTTTTTTATTTTCTTTGGCCAGCCTCTTCAGTTGGTAGCACATCACTTAGAACTCTACTTCCTTCCAGACTCCCGCTGCCTCCTCCTGACAAAACTGCTTTGCCATGGCACAGCTGCATGGACTACATGGGACTTGTCCAGCTACACCTCACACACTCCGCTGGAAATTTACTTGCCCTTTTCCAGAAAAGGCACATTTCAAAAGCGATATAATTTCTGTTTTCTCTGTACTTTATACAACACTTTCCTGGGTTTTACTTGAAATACCTACACTCACAATAGTGATCCTGTATTAATCCCTCTACATCAGTGGTTCCCAAACCTTTTTGCTCTTTGTCCCTCCCAGCTGGTCCATGCCCCCCAGGAGCCGCAGCCAGGGCAGGAGCGCAGCTGGGATGGGGGCCAGGGTCACGGCTGGGGTCAGGAGTGGGAGAGGAGAGGTGGCCAGGGTCTGGGATTGGGAGTGCAGTTGGGGCCAGGAGTGCAGCCGGGGTCAGGGGTAGAAGTGGGGTGAGGAGCGTGGCTGGGGGTGGGGGATGTGGCCAGGGGCAGGAGCAGGGTGAGGAGTGCATCTGGGGGTCGGGGCCCAGAGTGTGGTCGGGGCCTGGAGTGCAGCCGGGGCCAGGAGTGCACCCACAGCCAGGAGCTGGAGTGGGGCCAGGAGCTAGAGTCCGAGGCCAGGGTCAAGCTAGGGGGACAGTGGGACAGGGTGGTGCTCCTTCCCTGTTGTGTCCCCCCGCATGTTCTTTCGCGCCCTCTTAAAGGGTGGTGCCCCACAGTTTGGGGACTGCTGTTCTACATTCTATTCTGATCTACATAGGGTCTTATACAGCCCTCATTATTTGGTCTTTGAATGCCTTCCATCTGTGCATTAAGCAACATGACTAGCATCTGTCCTGTGTGGTTTGTTCCCTCTCTCATCCTCTCCACAGGGGAAAAATTGTGCATACAGTGTTCTGTTTTTTAAAATGTACACACTGCTGTGCATTTGTTAGAGAAGGCAAGGTTGAAGAAGTGTGCCCCGTGAGTGGAAGGTGGTCAGGTTTGTGATGAACCTTGCAACCTGTGGGAATTTGTCTCCCTTGCATATGGACCTCCATCAGTCTGCAACATGGACACTTCCCAGGAGACAGATAGAAAGCAAGCGTGTGTGTTTGGTCTAAGCCATTTGCCAACTGTCCTTCCTCCCCAGATACTTCAACTGAAAACAAATTTGGCTTGTTTACCAAATACTTGAAACAAGACTCTCATTGAAATGAGTGGTTCACTGGGTTATACAAATGTAGAAACAAAGACATACACCTAGACAAATGAATAAGCACAAGGCAGAGATGTACATTACAAACAACATTAAAGAAGCTGCCTTAGATAGGTCTCACAGCATTAGCTTGCATGTGAAACCACTGAAATCATAATAAGCAATGAAAGTTATCTGAGAACAGTTGAAGACTGTGTATGAAAAATTAAGTTATGGAATGCAGTGGTCGTCTTTCAAGATTCCCTATAGTTTTGTGTAAAAGCAGTAAAAGCTTTTTTTTTTTTCTTTCTTTCTTTTTTTCTCCTTTTAATACTTTACTGCAGGTTTAATTGCAGCAATATTTCAATGCCAAAGAGAGTCATTTGCAGCTTGAATACAGCCTTAGATCTGCAATACCCTACATTTTAAAACCTCAGTGTAAAAATGAGCATTTGGTACTAGTACCAGTAGAATTCTCATTTCCTGTTCAACTTTCAAAGAAATTGAAGCTAAATGTCTATATTAACGTTTATAAAATTTTAGGAGTGATTCCCTTATTACATAATTAGCCTAAGCACTCTGAATATCTGTATATCTGCCGATTAGAGACATTACTCAGAACATGCCCTGGAACAGCTGCATTCCTAGACAGAAGAAGATACTAATGTGGCCCTGGGGGAGAGCTTTCCATTTTGTCAGAATAAAGCATTATTGGAATACAGTTATTACAATTCAAAATTGTTCACTTTAGTGAAAAAAAAAATAGAAAAAGTGTCCTGTTAATAAAAACCCCCTTTCCTAATAGCTGTAAATTCATTCTTTAAAATTCTCTGCAGTTATGAATGCAAGTAGTCAGGGGATTTTAGACACAATGTATAATGAGAAGGAATAAGTAGGCACTTTGACTGCATGCAGCTTCCTAAAACTGATCACCTGGATAGCAGGTAACAATAGATGTCACAGTGTGAAAACTTAGCATTGTGAGTTAGTTGATAAAGCGTGAGCCAAAATTAAATGAATTTAAACGTAACACAGCATTAAGTATCTGTCAACATGGTGATATAGAACCAAAACTCAACTAGTCCAAAGTCATCACAGAAGCTGATCACTTCCCAATAGGTATAGTCAACTATTAATATGCTTTTTGCCCTTCCCCCCATGCCCTTGATGCTTATCCATCTGTATGGAGGTGCAGGTCAAGCTGCTGGAAGGATCAGATCAGGAGCTCAGAAAGAAGCAAGAATTTTTACACCAAAAGCAAAAATTCTATTTTTGTAAACAAAAACACAAAACAAAACAAATTCAAATCCAAAATACAACAAATAAATAAGTACAAATGAAATTCCCATTTTCCCCTGATATCAGTGTTTCCATTCCAAGATCCCTCCCTTCTTGGCTTACACTGATCAACAGCCCATACTCCCATGAACATATTTGAGCACGTAAAGTTTATAAGTATAGAAGGTATCCCATGAGTCTTTGTTGCTTTAAAGATACAGTGCTACATTCCTATTTTTGGTTGCTGCATATACAATTATAAGATCATTGTCATTGTACAAAGGAGGTTTTATTTTCCACCTTACGGAAAAGAAATAGAAGAAAGAAAAGACATTTATACAAGGTGAATAGCGAGCACGTGTTACCACCTAAAGCTAACATAGAAATCCATTAATAGTGTGGGTTCCTAAACAACCCCTTCTTTCCTCTAAGAAAAGACATGAAAGAGACCTTGTGATGGATTACTATGTCTATATGTATCTACATTAGTCTGCAAACTCCATTCTCTTTTGAGAATGTCATTTTGATTATAAACTGTACCATGTCCTTCACTTTTTCACTTTAGCCTCCATCTTGGTCTGACACACTCAGGAGATGTTAGGAGAATTTATTACATCCAGCAGAGTGGCTAACAATGGGAGAGCCATTTACAGTCCTCCACTTTGATGGTTCTTAATTTAAAAGGGTCCACCCTAGAACAATAGTCTGGCTGCAATCCACAGGAACCATTTTTCTCTAGTCACTCTAAGGCGTGGGGTGTGGGAACTTGATCTAAGTAATTGATCACCTGAGAGGGGTTTTGAAGCTGCTCACCTGATGGAGGAGTCCAGAACTCTATTTAAGTGCCACATCTTCTTGAGGTGTATCTCTCTCTTTCTGGCCACCTAGCAACACAAACAAGAAGACTGAGTGGGAAGAACAGGATGCAGGCGGTCTTGAGCTCCTAAAAGGACACTAACCAAAACTCAAAAAGCTCTTACTGTGGTGAGAAGACTGGAGGAAAGAGATTTGTGTGCTGGTGTATGTTGTTTGCCTAGACCTGTAACTCTTCCGATTTGTCTATGAGTAAATGTGTTTGGTTTAGAAGTGCCTTTGCAAAGTGTGTGCATTTCCTTATTTAAACTGTCATGATTAGGTCTCAGAATGGTTAAAAAATAAACTGGACTGCCCACAAGTGTGGAGTTCTGGGTAAGGCATATTTAAGTGCCTGGGGAGATTTGGGGGTCAGGACTGCTCTTGGGGTTTAGGGCACTGGGGCTGTCTAAGAAGGAGATATTAGACAGGGCTCTTGTCCCCAGGAGTGTGTCAGAGAGGCCAGAGTAAGAGGAAGTGTCTGGATGCTGCTGAGGCCCAGTAGACTTAAAAGCATGTAGGACCCAGGGCTGGACTTAGGCTGGACCAGCTGGGGTACCAGGCTTAGGGAGTACCAGGCTCAGAGTGCTGTTTTTATTGTTAGAAACAAAAGGGAATATAGAATGTTTGAAGTAAAATGTTTCAGATATTCTGTATATGGGTTCATTTTTCACTAACCTTTTAGAATGTTCTGGACTTTTGTAGAAACTTGTGGAACATTCCAGACCTTCTGAGAACTACATTTTCCTCGAATCTTGTAGAATGTTTCAGACATGCCTTTGTGGGTATATGAGGGGTGGGGCATTGCCAGTCAGTCAGTGAGATATAAAAATGAACTGAAGTGAAGTGAGCCCAGATGCGATACCGTGAACCTTGTTTACTTGTTTTAAGACTTGAAGAGTGTAAGCAGCGACTAATAAAGGACATATTTAATGAGACACCAGAGATATCTATCAAACCTCTATCTATGCAACAATATAAAAGAAATATTGTTATTTCTTTTGCCATGCTTAACACATAATGTTTGATGGCTCTCTAAAACTGTTGAACACAGAAGAAAAATTCAAGAGGAAGTTTTTTTGCTCGTTTGTTGACACTGCTTGAGTGTCCATTAAAGAAATGTCATATAAATGAAGCACTATGAAAAGACCTAAGGTTTTTTTGTATGGCCTTAGAAAGCTGCTGGCGGACAAGAAAACACTCTTGAACAATTGTATGGACCTTCACCAGACATTGACACATGGGGAATGTTTGGACATCAATGATAATTGATGAATTGAACTATGTTGAATTGGACAACATCCATCACATTTTGCCACACAGGAAGCACTTTCCATTCCGAGTTCTCCAATTCATTCATTATGCAGAGCTGAAGGACGCTTTTCCTAATGTGTGGATAACTTTCAGGATTCATGCTGCCGGTCATAGATGCAAGTGGTGAGCGCAGCTTTTTGAAGCTCAGGCTCATTAAAACATATCTTTGATCAACGATAGCTGATGAGAGACTGACATAATTTGCTATTTTATTGCTTGAAAATGCCATTGGTCAGTCTTTGGATCTCTCTAATGCTGTGATTCAGTTTGCAAGTGCAAAAGTGAGAAAAGCGACCTTTTGAACTAAAGGACTAGGACTGTCACCTACTGTAACACTGTTTAATACTGGTCCATCCAATGTTGGTGTACAGTTCAATTTCTTGATATTAGTACATTTCAGTTATTTTTAAAATTAAAAAGTTTCTGTAAGTTTAGAGGAAATTTTTTTATTTGCTTATATATAGCATGAATAAATATAGATTTACAGATCCTAGTGTGCAAATTTATTGTCTTATATGAAAGGGATAAATTGTGCATGGAAATTGTGCATCAAAGTCATGAAATGGGCTACAAATGCAATCATAATAATTAATTCAAAAGTTTACCAAATGGAGGTGGGGTGCCAAAGATGCTCTTCGCCTGGGGCACCATTTGGTCTAGGACTGGCCTTGATAGGACCCAAGGATTAAGTCTCATATAGCAGCCTGATGTCTGACCACACCAGGAACTCCCCTTCTTGGGACCCTCTAAAGGTAGAGTGGCCACCACTTCTGCCACGAATGTGTTGGTACTTAGATCAACGTTTACTACCTAGTTATCCCTGAATATTTACCTTCTTCCATAACTAACAACTATAACCCTTCCTGCCTCATGTGTCTTGATGACCCTCTGAGAAAAGCTCATCCTGATATTTCAAAGATGTTTTAGTAAAATTCATCTGATTCAGGTGACCCAGGCCCATAACTTTCTGAAAAATCTTGGTAGGATTGAAAATTGTATAGGTTGTCCTGGAGAAAAAAAACCTCTTCATACTACTACCAATTAGTTGCATTCCTTCCAGCCCTCTCTGCTCTGAACAAGCAAGATAGAGGAAAGAAGGAATCCACTTTTCTGTAGAAGGACTTCATTGTCTTGGTTAGATTCTCCAATCCATTAAGGCTACTTTGTGCCATGAAAATAGTGCAAAGAGGCCTCAAACCACCCAGAGGCAGCAACCGGAAAATTACCCTCTGAAGGGGAACTCTCTGCTGTCAGAAATCTTGTGGAAGTGGATCCCCCTTCTCCTGTAAACCAGCCACGTCATCCCCAGTGAAAGAGGAAAAAGGGGCATGCAGAAGGTGTGGCAAGGCCTTGGCAGGAAAGGGAGGGGATGGGTGTAGTGGAGTGAAGTTGAGCTTGTCTAATTCCAATTTCTCTACTAGTGGAAGATCCCTGGAGGACTTTATGCCAGTGGCAAAAGTTAGGGTTGCCCTGATGCACTATGGCCCTGAATCAGGGAGCCTCAACTGGTATCCTGAAGCCCCTCCCCTTCCACCTCATCTGAGCACTGCTTGGATGAAGTGAAGAATCAAGGCCTTTAGATATCTGTGGCATTTCTATATTGCCCATCACTATACTATCTCACAGTAGCATCTAAGCACTTAAATTTGAGATTATGGAAGTTCTCAATAGTATGTAAAAATAAACTAACGTATTTTTGGATTATCTCTGGGGCTTGAAAAATGATTAAATGTGAACAAACTTACATTTTAGAGAAACCTGAAAATTGTTCTAAAGCACTCAGCATTTTTATCAGTGACCTCCAGCCATCTTCAAGAGAAATTAGAATTAATTAAAGAGAATTACACTGTAACCACATGTGTATCTCTGTGGTCCCTGTTTTGCCAAACATTTCTGACTTGGAATTCAAAATCTGACTCAGCACTTGCTCGTCCTGCCCTATGCAGGGCTCGAAAATAACTGAAGCCGCAAAGCTCAGGATTTCACCCCTCCCTCTCAACTTCTATGCAGTTTTAGATTTGAGGTTTGGCTCATTGTAAAAATCAGAACTGTCCACAATATCCAAGCCTCCCTCTCCCCAAAACTGAGGGAATTTGAAATCTCAGGTTTTGATTTAGATCTGTCTCCATGTAGTAGTGGTGAGACCATTATATAATTCATATATCATCCATTAGTTATTATTCTAGGAAGAGGGAATTCATTTTGCCTAATTTCAAACCTGCTCTAACATTGTTCTTTTGAAAGCCTGACTTAAACTTCATTGTTAGTATTCTGCTAAGGAAAGACTCTTCAAAAGATGAGGTGAAAAACAGGAACAGAGTGTGGCAGAATGAAAAGCAGAGACTGCAAAAAAAGGAGAGTGGGGAAGAGAGAACAGCAGTGGAATATACAATGTCTAAAATTTCATGTCTCTAAATAAAATGGAGATGCTTTTTTTTTTTTTTTTTTTTAAAAATTTGTATTAGTCCAGAAAAAAAAAAAAAAAAATGAAATATTGTGTTCTGTTCTGATTAAAGTGTGCTGCTAGAATTGAACTTTCTAGTTACTATACGAATTTTTGCAATATGGGACTTGCTACAGTTCAAGTTGCTTCCAAGCCTGTATTAGCTAATGAATTATATGTTTATTACGTACTATAAAAGTGAGTTTCTCTTGGAAGTGTCCATCAACTATGGTTTCTGCTTGCCTAGGGTTTTAGCAATTATTTCTTTCCTAAAAAGTGATGTTGAAAAGCTATGGTTGTTGGTCAATGTAGATCTGTTTAGCTGGTTAGCCCTGAGTTGAACAATAATAATTCACACATTGGAGATAGTAAACTTAATCACACCATTATCTATTTTCCTTCCAATAAATTAGAGATGGATTAAATCATGACACAATCTATTATTCATGGGAAATGATCACATGAGCTTCACCACACCACTGAGATTTCAAATTTCTTAACTGAATAAAGCCTCAGATTATATAGCCCTTACCCAGACTCTGCTCCTGCCCGCACAAGAAGGGGAAACCAGAAGTGCTCAATATTCATCGTCATAATTCAGTGAGCTTTTTGGAGGGAGTTGGGGGTATATTACTGTAGCTCAATCTTAAAATGACTAATTATTCCTCCAATTTTGGATAAATCATGGATGTGCCTGGGAAACAGTTTGCTGGATTGGGCATATTGCAGGGCAGAAATAGCTGGAAGAGATTTTCTGCCCTCACCAGAGGAAAGTTTGCCAGTACATTAACAAAAGTAGCATGCATGCGTCAGGAGCCATGGGTCTATTATCATCCCCTCCCCTGGTTTGTCCATACCAGGTACAACACTCACACAGTACCTGAATCAGGCACTTCCTTGTCCTGTTGCCAGAGTGCTTGATCAGTATTTGTCTTCTTTTTATTCTTTCACCAGCACTCCCGGTTTGAGTCCTCCACTATTCATGGGATTCACTAGTTTTGTGGTTGGCCTAGTTGCTACTACATTGTCCATCTCTTCAAAATAGGGACAGGTTGTCTACTGGTTGCTGGAGACGTTCAAGTCCTTCAAATGGTTGTATTTAACCTTAATTTTGTCTTGGCTCCACTTGGCTGTCTACAAGGTAATTGGATGCTCTGATACCTCTTTTGAGTACATTCAAATTGATATGGTTATTCTGCTCACTCCAGATGGAGAGCAAGGCCTTGGTCTCTCCCTCAGACTAGGTTTAGCTTCTCTGATATATATGATGCTCAATGGCATAAGTGGTATGTACAGCAAAACAGGCAACAGGTATTTCAAACTAAGCCATGGCTTTCAGGTGATGTAGCCAAGGAACCCTTCTTGGGTAGCTTACACATACGGGAGAGACTCTTCAGAGGTCAGACCCATAGAAGAGTGCATTGTTTCTCTCTGCACTGGGGTTGGGGATGACAGATTAGATTTACAGTGGCATGGTTAAGTATGCCCACTGAGACAGCAAAAACTCTAAAAAGTTACTGGCATTGAATAATATCTCTAGCCAGTTAAAGGACCAGGCCATATGCCTGACCAGGCCACTAGCAGGGACAGTACATGGTTAAGATTCACCAGTTATTACCCAGTTGTTAACCATATGCTGTATAAACCTGAAACTTGGTTTAGTCAAACATTTGGGGACATGGTAAAATGTTGTTGTGTCAATAGAGACTTTTGTTACATTACAGTAGTTTTGGTTTGCATTGATAACTTGCTGCCATACTCTAGGGACTCATAAATGTATGTGTACACTGAGAAGGACACAGAGTCAGATTGCTTCTGTATTTTCCAGGCAACTGAAAATGCACAAGTAAAGACATGAAGTTTTGGCTGTGAAAATCTTTTCTTTGTAAGCATCCAGATGGTAGGGATGAAGGCTGAATTTGCATCATTGCATGGCCATTTGGATAAAAACATATATTTACTACACTCAAGAAACTAGGAAGGGTGAGATAGAATTCTGGATAGGGTTCTCAAAGCTAGTAGGAGGTTATGCCCCGTCACTAATTAATGGGGTTGTAAACTGCTGGCAAAAATTATAGCAGACAGGCTGCAGGATATGATCTGTAAGATTATTAGCCCAGACCAAGTAAGGTTTGTAAATGAATGACTACAAATTGAGAACTACAGTGAAAATACTGAATATTATCTAAAAAGCTAGTGGCATGCAAGAACCTTGGCAGCCTTTGCAATCAATGATATAAAGGCCATTGACAGAATAAACTTGGGGTTTCCTATATACCACGACAGACATTTTAGGAGTAAAATAAAAAAATTTTAAGTTGGTAAAACTTTTATATAGGGCCACAGAAGAAATTAGGTTTTACAAACAATTTCCTGTCAGGACAATTTGCAACGGGGAGGGAAGCATATCAGGTTTATGTGCTGTAGCCCAATTTCTTTTAATCATTGGTTTTAGTATTTTCAGAAGAAGATGAGAAATGTAATGTTATCCTGCAAATGTACATGCAATATAACTGTCAACAATAACAGTATGACACTTGGTATTCATGCAAGTAACTTACAATAGTTAACACAAGTGCCCATGGTTCAATGAATATAATTGACTACAATACTAAATGTGAAGAACGTGCGGGTGTTATACACTGAATTGCATCGCACATTGTCAGGGTTGTCAGAAAGTCTTCGTGACTTTATTCTCAAAACTTGTCATTCTGGGTTCCCTTTTAACTTGCATTTGCAGCACCTCCATAGAGTTAACATTACAAATGCTCAAGGCAAAAATGGAACAACTATAGAAAAGATGATTCTACTTGCAACGGCCACTAGCTCACCAAATACCAGAAAAGAATGCCTGTGGTAAATTTCAAGGGAGAAGAAATCAAATGAAACATATATATGCAAGCAATTTGCTGCTCACAGCTGTGGACTCAGAAAAAAAAAAAAAGAAGAAGTCTGTGCCCCATTCTTTAAGCCTGGACCACTGGACAGGGTTCACTACAAATGTTGCAACATCAGAGGGAAAAAAATGCTTGGGAGCACTAGTTCTTCCAAGGTGGTGGTCAGTAGCTTAGGCTTTGCTTAGATAGAAAATGATTTTAAGTGTTTGGCCCCTGTCCAGCAAAGTACTGAAGCATGTGCTTAACTTTAACTGAAGTATCCTGTAAGGAGAAGTCAATAGGACTTCTCACATGTTTAAAGTTAAGCACGTGCTCAATTGCTTTGCTGTAGCAGTGCCTTAGGGATTACATTTCATGCAGAGGTTGTCAAAATAAGGGAGTTTAATGTCTTCCCTCTGTTAGAACACACTCCTCTTCTCAATCAGGGGAAAAAAAGATACAATGAAAATGTGTATCTTCCTAAGTGTATTATTTTTTATCAGCAGCAGTACCATATCGAGTTAATCTGTTGATCTAGGTTCTTATACAGCCCTCATCATAGTATCTGTGTCCCAGTAAAGAATATAACACAATGTTTATCTATTTTGGTTGACATGGTAAGAAGTCTGTGGGTGGCAAGTCATGGTGGTATCAAGGGACTGAAATAGATGGAAATTTTATTTTTCTCAAATGTAGAGAAGTATTTCCTGGTAGTGCATGTTAGATTCCCTATCGAATAAGCTACAGAGGGTGAATATCAGACTAAGGAGAGATGGCACCAGATAGAATAATTACAGTTCTAAGACAAAAGGACCCATCCCCTCATTCTGGTTTAGAGGCACTCTCTAAGGTGAAATGGTTGCCAGTCAAATATACTTTAGGTGTAAACAGAAATATTAGGAAGTATAAGATGATTAGAAGCAATTTCTATTACTACTTTCTAATTCACTCAGATATCCTGCAGCTATTTAATATGTGAGACTGTACTACAAATTTGGTATGCACAGTTCAAGCTCTCTGCATAATTTTGCCCCTCCCTACTTTTCTGCCCTTATCTCTTTTCACATCATCTCATAGCTCCACCACTCCACCCCAGTGATGCCAACCTTGACATAGTGTTTGCTTGCTTCTTCTACTAATGTCCCAGTGCTTTCTTTTGCTCCGTCTTTACTTGAGGAATACCTCCCCCACTCCCCGACTTGGTCTGATGTATTCTCCATCACTTGAAGTCTTTAAATCAAGACTGGAGGTCTGTCTAAAAGATATACTCTAGTTCAACTAAAAGTTATGGGCTAGCTGTAGGAATTACTGGGTGAAATTCTATGGTCTGTGTTATCGAGAAGCAGGGCCCAAGCATAATTTTTTCGGGCCAGTACAAACTTTTAACACGGGCTCGCTCCCGTAATGGGGGTTGCAGTCTGGGCTAGGCCCCTCAGAGCCTCCGGGCCCCAGTAAAATGTACCCTTTCCCCCCATGTGGGGGCCCTGTCTAGGAGGTCAGAGAAGATTGTCATTATGATTCCCTTATGGCTTTAAAATTATGAATCTATGAAAGAATGTCTAGCTGCAAGATTGAGGTTATGTTAGAGGAAAGAGATACTGTGGTGACGGACATATTAAAGATAGCTAGTCTGCAAATGTTCTGGCAAAATCCAACAAATATTGGAAATTCAGAGTACAACGAACCACATTTAAAAGTAAAAGTTAAGTTCAACAAGCTATTGGAATGGCTGAAAGTAATAACCAAAAATGGAGCGGCATCATAGTGGATGTTAGCTTTGGTTTTTGAAAGAAATGGTCACAAAACAGAGGAGAAGGAATAGAACTTTTCTAGATCCAGAAGAGTCAAATACTGAATTTGCCTTCAGACTCTGAATGGCAATTCTTAAAGGAAAAAGATAAATGTTATAATGGAAATACATAACACAGAACATTTCTTCTTGTGTGCTATGCCAAAGGGAATTGCCTTCTTCTGTAGCTGAATGTTCGGGCACCATCATATTGTTTTGGGCACCTTCAGCGTATGAAGGATTTTCTGTCTCTCTCCTTTACTAGGCACACGTACACTCATTTTGTATAGAGAAATATAGAAATGTTTTTTTGTTATGTCACAAATTAACACAATGTTTTCTAGGCACTGAACCTGCACTGCTTAATTTTATGGCACATATTACAGTATTTCACTACATTGTTGACTAGGCCTATCAGTTTCAGGGTTCTTAAGAGCAGTTAAAGATAATGTTCATGCTAGCAATAATTAGCAGACAGACTATATGAATAATCACACTCATTCCCACAAAGATTTCTTGTTTTCACAGACCAATCCATTACCTGCTTCAATGAACCGTCTTGTTGTTAATTTGCAGGGCTTTCACCCCTAGGTGATGGAAATACCTGCCCTCTTTCCAGTCTCCCATTAAGTATGGTTTTCAGTAATATGTATAATTCATGAGAAAAATTTGTTTGTCAAGCATTCCAGACAGGTCACTTAAATCCTAGATCAATTGATAATGTTCACACCAACATGGCCTGGAATGAAAATAGCTCTGATATGGACTTTACTCCCTCTTTACAAAAATACAAAAAAGACTTGGTTTTTAACTTTTAACAAACTATCAGTATTACTTTAATAAAAGAAGTAGAAGAGCAAAGCTTTTTTGATGGGTTTTTGCGACTCTGAATACACTGTGTAATCCTGCCATACTGTGCTAACGTCTAGCACAAATACAAAGTGTTGTTATAAATGTAAGTAGAACATGTAGGGCTATGTTCTGGCCATTGCTGCAGTGGCGGGCAGGAGGACAAGAAGGGAAGAAAGTTTAGGGGACTCTGTGCCTCCAGGGACACTAGGCAAGATCCAGCCAGAACAGGGAAGCTAACATTCTTGTACTGATTGTATAGATGAAAACTCCCAACCTACATCACCTTTCCTCATCCCTGGAACAGGAATCTCACCCCGAGTGTAAGTCCAAGTGTCACACGCAAAATCTAAATGTTGGCACCCTTAGTAGCCAATAGAGCCCGTTTAATATTCTCTTCCCCCTTTAATTATCGGGGCCACTTACTGCTGGAGTACACCAAGCCCCTAAAGTGCCAATAGTGTGTCAGGTGCACCATGATGAAGACAATCACTGTACGTTCTTCACCAGCTAAGTTTGCAAATACCCTTGGTATTTAAACAGTTACCGTTCAAAGTGAGCAATGGTGGTTCAGGTTTGGGCCCCTGGGGCAGTCCAATTTAGAGTCAGGGCTCTACAGACTTGGTGCCTGGGGTGCACACTCCTGTCCAGTCTCTATTCAAGCGAATAGGAGCTTGCAGTTTTCCAGGCCAAGCTCAGTTAACGTCTCTCATTGGGACCCCTCTGCACTGGTTCCCTGCCCAGCCACTGCTGCTCCCCCATAAGACCCACCCAGACTTGTAATATCCAGCAGTCACAGCCAGTTCCCCACACAGCTCTAAACACAGTTCCTGAAGGGAGGTAGGGCCTTTCTGCATCCAGCTTCTGGATAGCTATGCAGCTGCTGCTCCCACGGTGGGGAGGGGGCTGATAGGAGTGGTTGTCCTCTGCTTAGCAGATCCATCGCCCACCTTTTATGGCGAAAAGATCCTATACTCTGTTACTCTGCACTTTGTGTAGCTTTTGGTGCCAGTTTGGAGTGAGTGTAAAACACTACTAAATCAGAATGGTATCACTTTATAAATCCTTTTCACTGGTGTAAATGATTGAATAAGATGTAAGGCAATTGATAATAAGGTACAACGTTTTAACTGACATGGCTCTTGGTAAGGGAGTTTTGCCACTGACATCAGCAAAGCCAAGATTTCAAGTAGGGACCTGAATATGAGAGGAAGGTGAGGAGGATTTGGCCCTTAATGAGCCCGTTCATAGGGTTTTGATGCTCATTAAGTAAGAAGGTTCCTATTTATCTGAATTATTAACCTGTGAAGATTATGAACAATTTCAGAAACTATCATTCAATTTAACTTTTCCTCAACCATAAAATCATACTTTATTTATTTGATTTAGTCTTTCCTTTTATATTTAAAGCTCCCATCCATTACTCTGAATCCATGCAGTGTAAATACTGTACAATAAATATAATTAAAAATAGAAATATGTAAATGTGACATTTCAGTGAACAGGTGTAAATATATCAGTCTGCTATAACCTAGCATTTTCTGCTCATAAACATTATTGCCTTATTGTTCTGTACTCACTGTGCTTAATTCTGTAGTAATTATGATGTTGATTTCTACATTCCTTAATGTAGAGAAATTTATACAAATGTACTCGGAGATAGTAAGGTGAAGCATATATAAATAACACTGGCTAAATAAATACTTTTAAAATAGAGTCAATCAGTAGAGCCCTTACACTGAAAGCTCCTATACATATTGCACACTGGAACCCTAAGAACACACAACAACCCTAAAAACCCTGTGTGACCTTGGCAAGTCACTTGGTCTCTTTTTGCCCATGTATAAAATGGAAATAATAAGAACATAAGAGCTGCTATATTGGGTCAGATCATTGCCAATCTTGCCCAATATCCTGTCTCTGACAGTGGCCATATCAGAGGTTGAGCATATAGTCTTCCAATCCTGGCTTCTGGCAACCAGAGATTTAGGGTCACCCCAAGCATGGGGTTGTGTCCCTGACCATCTTGACTAATAGCCATTTATGGACCTATCCTCCATGAACCTATCCAGTTCTTTTTTTGAACCCAATTATACTTCTGGCTATCACAACATCCCATGGCAATGAGTTCCCCAGGTTAGCTGTGTGTTGTGAGAAAAAGTATTTCCTTTCTGGTGTATTAAATTTGCTGCCTATTAATTTCACTGGGTGTCCACTGGTTTTCGTATTGTGTGAAAGCATAAATAACACTTCTTTGTTCACTTTCCCCATACCATTCATGATTTTATAGACCTCTACCATAGCCCCCCTTACTTGTCTCTTCTTAGTTGAACAGCTCTAATCTTTTTAGTCTCACTTCATATGGCAGTCGTTCCATACCCATGCTCATCTTTGCTGCCCTTCTCTGAACCATTTCCAGCTCCACTATATTTTTTTTGAGATGGGGTGACCAGAACTGGACACAGCATTTAAGGCGTGGGTGCATCATGGATTTCTATAATGGCTGTGACCCTAAGAACACCCCAATGCCAGAGGGCAAGAGGCTCCCTGGTATCTAGCTGGCCTGACCAGCTCAGTGTATCCCAATTTAATGTTGTCATAATCTGTATCTGAGGGTACATCTACACTGACGGTGGCAAAGTCGCCGCCGTCAGATCGACCTATCTGGATCGATTGAGCGGTCAGTGAAGACCTGCTCAATAGATCCAGAAGTCGTCAGAAGTCAACACAGTAAAACCACCCTCTCAAGTGGCGTAGCGCTGCGTCAACGGTAACGTGGTTCCCATCTGCACAGTGCAGTGAAGACACCATGCAGAAGGGAAGCACAGCAGTCAACAGGAGTTACACAAGTTACTCTGTGTAGCTTGTGTAACTTCTGTCGACTGCCGCCAAATCGCCGGGTAAGTGTAGACGAGGGCTAAAAGGTGTCATGTAGGGTGTCATATGTGAACTGCTAACATGCTGGTATTCAATATTATTGTGTGGTGTATGTACAGGTGATATAACAAACATTATAAATATGTGCTAAATAAAAAATAAATATTTTTAATGCACCCAGCCCTAGACAAAGGAATGTGGTCCCCGTCTGCTTGAATGCATCTCCAAACTAAATTGAGCAAGGAGAGACAATGGAAGTAAATTTACATATCTAGCCATCCAACTAGCAAGAGGGGAAGATAGTCACTTAACTAACCCATTGGTGGAAGGAGACTGCAAAAATGAACACGGCATCAACTCCCTGGTGGATATAGTAAGCTGAGCCCTCAAGAGGGCTTCCTGACTTTGAAAAGAAAGATAAACTTTGAGGATAGAAGCAGAGGGAGAGCCATTTGGGCATCCTTCACTTGAAGAGACAAAGAAATCAAGCACTTTGAGCTCTGTGTTGGATCCTGGCTAAGAACTGGTCAGCCATGCTGAAAGAATGAGTGTGGTGAGAAAACTACTTTGACCAAAAGACTCTAGTTATTAGGTTAAGTTGTTGTTAGGTTTTAGTCTTAGAAGCATATTTTTGTTTTTATTTGTTTGTAACCATTTATATCCCAATTATTTCTATTTGGCATTTCTTAAATATCTGTTCTTTGTTAGCAACTTTATCTTGTTTTATTACACAACCATCTCAGTGCAATGTTTCAAACTCAAGAGTAAAATCTTCAGCCAAACTACAGGAGGCTGCTGTGTATTGTCTCTTTAAAGAAGCAGTGAACTTGATAAGATTTGAGTACTACAGTGAGAGGGGCTGAATGCTGCAGAAGAGACAGTTTTGGGTAGACTTGGGGCTGGAGGGGCTATTGTTGGCACCCTCTTAGGAGTAATCAGGCTGGTGGAAGTCAGGTCAGCGTGTTGCAAGCTAGCTGTTAGGATCAGGGCTCTGAGCCAAAGCTGCACAGCACAGAAGCACCCAGGGTTATAAGGTAGGTTACAACCTCTTAGTGGTCTGGGTAACCCCTGAAGTGTCACAGTGGCACTGTGATATTTTCTGTCTTATCTTCTATTCCTTTCCTAATAATTCCTAACATTCTGTTAGCCTTTCTAACTGCTGCTGCCCACTGAATGGAAGTTTTAAGAGAACTATCCACGGTGAATCCAAGATTTCTGTCTTGGGTGGTAACAGCTAATTTGGAGCCCATCATTTTGTACATGTAGTTGGGATTATTTTTTCCAGTGTACATTACTTTGTTTTTATCAACATTGAATTTTATCTGCCATTTTGATGCCAGCACCCAGTTTTTTGGGATCCCTCTATAACGCCGCATTATTGGCTTTGTACTTAACTGTCTAAAATAATTTTGTATCGTCTGCAAACTTTTCAACTTCACTGTTTCACTCCCTTTTCCAGATCGTAAATAAATATGGTGAACAGCAAAAGTCCCAATACAAATCCTTGGGGAAACCAGTCTGTTCACCTTTCTCCTTTGTGGGAACTGACCATTTATTCTTACTCTTTGTTTCCTATATTTCAAACAGCTACCGATCCATGAGAGGACCTTCTTTCTTATCCCATTGCTACTTTTTTCTTTATGAGCCTTTGGTGAGGGACCTTGTCAAAGGCTTTCTGAAAATCCAATTATACTATATCAACTGGATCACCCTGAGGTACATGCGAATAGTTATTTCTGTGCAGAGGGCCCACTTCTTGAGTGTGACTGAGTTCTCCTAAATAGAAGACCTAAGGGAGGGATAAAAACAGCTTTACACCATTCTTGCATTGCCCTGATTCTGGAGCTGGCTGGGGGATCAGTTTCTTATCCAGTAAAAGTTAGAGCACCCTCAAGGTTGCTTTAAATTATATTCAGATGTTTATGGCCCCATAGAAGCTACCTAGTCCCATTTCTGAAGCCAGGAATAACCAGAGTAGAGAGATATTCTGACCACACCCTCTTTTCCAGGCCACGCTCCTTACACTGGTTGGCTATTAGGGGATGTAATGACTCTAAACTATCCAGGAATTTCTCCTACACTTGGGGAAGTATAAATTGGCCAGATCTCCCATGTTTATGGTCCCTTTGCATGACTGGATTGGTGCAAATGGGCCATAGTGCAACAGAAAAATGTGGCTTATAATTTTAAAATCAAACACAGATCAGGGGTTTGCACATGCATCAGGGTGCACAATTAAATTCTGCAGATGCATCTCAGATACTCAGTTTCAAAATGTGGCCCAAACTCTAAAACATAGACTCCTTTTCATGCTAACATTACGATTATTATGGAGCAAGAGAAGAGATCCATTGAAAACATAATATATATAGAACCCTTCTACCATGTGTGGTTGACAACAAAAAGGGTTGGCTTCAATGTTCTAGGGGATCCTTCTAAAGACTAAAATACCCTGGCTTGAGCCTCCACTCAGAAGCCTGGGAAACTATATATACACCTTAGGTGTCCTTGATGGGCAATAATTCTCCACTTGCAAACACCGAGTCCAGTGGTTTAAAACAAAAACAACTTTATGGGGGTGAAGGGGAGCAACAGAGTGAAGATGGGAAAACCAATAATAAATAAATTAACAAATTCTATGAAATAAAACTCATACTCCAGGGTGTCTTAGCATCAGTCCACCTTTGGCAATTGAATGCGGCTAATGTGTTCTAGCCACTTCCCTCCTCCCCAGCTCCCCTTTCACAATTTGGTGTCCCGAGTTGGGGAAATCTAAGGATTCTGGCAGCTCACTACTGCCTGGCTTGCTCTAGGCTTTTACCACCTAACCCAGTTACGGTGATTTCAGCTTTAATTGGTGGGTACGGAGATCCGCACCAGAGTCCCTTAGGTAGGCTGCTGTTCTCTTCTGAAGTTTCAGCCCAAGCCACCGTGGCTCTGACTCAGCCACTGCCCTTCAATCACCTCAGCTCTGCACCATCTACTGTTTTGCAGGGTCCATAGCACTTTATTGCCACCAAACTCAAAACGTAACTATATTTTAATCGAAATGTACCAAATTGTCCCATAACTGAAATGCACATGAGCCATGGCTCATTCAGTCAATTCCCTTTGTTCTCCAACAGATACCACCTAGAGCTTCCTCACCAGTGAAGCCCCTATTAGTCTTCAGTTCCCAAGCAGTTCTGGAAGTCTCTTCTCTCTATTCCCAAACAAGTGTCAACAGAGAGCTCCCGACTCTCTAGGGCTTCAGGCCACATGACTTACATCTATAAGCAGAACTGTTTCTAAACAAAACAATTTTCAGTGTTCTCCATGTTTACCAAGGCATAGGGTAGATATCTGAGCAAAAGTCTGTGGGTCAGATTCTCCAGCTGGTGTATACTGACATTGCTCCATTGCTTTCAGGGGTCTTATGCCAACATCTACCAGCCAAGCAACTGGTCCTAGATTTACATTTTCTTTTCCCCTTTACATTCTCCTGATTGTTGAGAATACCGAAAACAGTTACTTGTTTCTGGCTTGGGTTCTTCATCTTAATAAACTTTTAGCTGCTAAATGATCATTTCATTACCAAGGATGAAGATCATGAGTCTCTAATTGAGGGAAACGTTATTGGTTTCTTGATACCTAAACAAATCTGTCTATGTATGAAGTATCCTTTTCTTTATTACTCAGACAGCTCTTCAGGGCAGGGATTGTCTCTTTTCTATACTAGTACAGTGTGCAGCACAATTATTATTATTTGTATTATGGCAACACCTAGGTGTCCCAGCCATCGATCAGGCCCTATTGTGGTAGACACTGTACAAATGACTAACAAGCAGGTGATCCCTGCCTCAAAGAGCTTCCAATCCTGACAAGGTCCTTTGGGCATTACTAGACTATAAATATTTGCTACTACTGACAAGGTATCCTTGTTCCACAGTGATGCAATAACATTATTAATTTTCACTGTATCCTTAGATTCCCTTGTCATACTTACATGGAGCCAGATTGTGCCTGGTCCTAGGGCAGGTGCCCAGTGGAGTAAGGTGGGAGAAGTCTGTCTCCCTTCATGTGTCCTGTGCAAGGCCAAAGTAAATTGATAGTCCCTATGCTTAGGCAAGCACAGGGACAGCTTTCTCCTAGAACCCAAAGGGATGCAAGTTACACACAAAGGAGCAAGGAAGCTGGGCCACGGCCCAGTCCCCCTCAGCATAAGACCACACAGCAAGTGCATGCTCCCCATGGACCAGGAAATGGGGAGAGAGATTGTCTCTCCTGAGGTGCAGTCCCTCCCTGCACTCTCATGGCGCATTGTGGCTCTGATCATCCCTAGCCTTGTCTGTGCCTGTCTGGCAGAATCTGATCCTTTATCCTGATTCCCCTTCTCTTTTCTTAATCACGTTCTAAGAAACAGTGCAGGGAGCTGACCTTATGTGTCATGCAAATGTTAAACATAAAATGTTTAGCTATATGACACAGAAAAGAGCACTCAGTCGTGTGCGTGCGTGCGCGTGAATGCTATCTTGCTGCCCCAATGAGGGCCCTTACACAACAGGAAGGCAAAGGAGATTTACCCCAATCAGATTGTGTTTCCACAACAGAAACAATGTGGAATAATGTTTTACAAATGAGAATCTTTCCCTCTTTCCATCTTAAATACACATGAAAGATTGAGTAAACATCCCTGTCTTAACATGAGCAAATGAACAGCCTGGCTTTAATCTGACAATAAAATGTTCTGGTTAATTCCTAAATGGGTTTAACTGATTAGCTGGACTTTTTTCTCCAGGAAATTACATAATTACGCATCATGACATCATTGATGAATAGGTTCAGGATCATATTACAAATTTGTAGCATTTTTAAACAAACATTTTTAAACTTGGCCCATCTTAAATTGTTTCATTAGTATAAAATATAGTAGGAGTAAGAATTTTTAGCCAAAAGTTACTTCTGAATATGGGGATAGATATGCTTTATTTTATATTTGGGCTTGAATACAAATACCCTTGAAAACGTTTTTTTCTCCTGAACTGTCAGAGAAAAATATCAATCCTATTTGTAATAGATCTGGATAGGGATAAAATACAAGACCCATTCCTAGAGATGTTCTACCACTTTTCAGCTGGAGTCCTTTGAAACCTTGCATTTCCCTTGCAGCTAAGAATATCTAAATAAACAAACAAAACAAACAAACATCGGTTGGGACTTTACAGCTCAGACCAAATGTTAGTCTAGAACAGCTCAAGCTCCCTACTTTGGGAAGACCACTCATATAAGTATCCTTTCCTCTCATGAGCTGACCCAGAAGACATTGACTATGGACCAAATTCAGACCAAATGTATGTGTTCAAGAGAGCTGTAACCTGCTTATACCCAGCTGGATTTTTCCCTAAAAATCCAAGACAATTTACTTAATTAGATTTCAGCCACAGCTCACTTTATTTGGAGAGGAAAAGGTGGAAACGTGGGCCTGGTCTACCTTTAAAATTTATATTGGCATAGCTACATTGGTCAGGAGTGTGAAAAAGCACACACCCAGTGACATAGCTAGGTCAACAAAATTCTCAATATAGATGCAGCTATGGGGACAGAAGAGGGCATCTGGCGGCATAGTCGATGTTCGGGGAGCTGGTATTCCTATATTGGCATAAAAACTCACGGTGGCATACACTGCATGTATGTTGGGGGGGCTATACTGGTATAGGCTCTGTAGTGTAGATATAGCCTTGGAAGGTGATGAAATGACAGCTGCAGGAGTAGGAACTGCAGGGCTCTCCACAAGAGTTTCACTTGCTTTTATATTTGCCTTTAGGCTCTGGCCCTTCAAGCTCCCACTGAGGGAATGGGCAATGAGGGAGTTGTGGAAAGGATTCCAGATATTTTAGGAGATAGTGGGAAATCTCTTCATAGAAGGTTTTATTTATTTATTTTAAATGTTTTGTTCCAGGCCCATACGTCTCCATATAGGCCAGCCAAGAAGTCAAAGTGTTGAGATACAGGTACATTGCCCAGACACCAGACTCAGAGAGATGGGACTAGGGCACTCCTGGAGAATGGTTTTAAATAATTTTTCTGCATCTGAGCCCTATGAGGGGGGTCAGACATGAATCTAAACACATCCAGATTTTGTATCAAAAATCTAATGACAAATATTAGCCCTCTTCTGACCTTGCACAAGGGGATGAGGGTTAGATATCTCGAAAGTGCAACTCAACTGGCTATTTGCTCAACTGGCTATTTCATATTATTCATGGTTCCATTGAGGTTTAGCTCTTCTCGCTGTTATGCTTGGACTGGCTAACACTATGAAGAAGCCCAGGTGTGAGGCTTGGCCTCAGGTCAGTATTTTATAACAGAGAAAAACTAGTTGGGGAAAAAAAAAAAAAGAGTAAGGGAGGTAGAAAACAGTTTTTGCTACTCCATCCTCCTAACAGTTGCCCATTTCTCTCTCTCTCTCTCTCCTGTTGTATCTTGTCTTTAATAAGCTGAGCTCTTTGGAGTAGGGATTGTCTTTTCTGTGAAGTGCCCAGAACACTGGCACTACTTGCAATATACAAAATAAATAAAAACACTTCCCTTCATGAATGGTTGTGAAGCAGTTTGAGATCCTTGCCTGCTATATAAGCTAACAGCATCATTATTATGCTTCCTCACCCTTGTTTTAAGTATGAAAAAACAGTCTTATTTATGGCTAGTAAAATTGTCCTGCTTTGCTAATATTACCTTTTTGTGCTTGTGTGGTCATGTTCAAGGGTAAATGTACAGTATTTATACTGTGTGTGGGTGGGGTAACTGGGTGGAATACAACTTAGCACAACTCCTGTATGAATGTATTTTGGTAAAGTATATCATATCCTGACACAGAAAGTTGCTCATTAACCAGACTTGTGACTACATGGTACTTCAATTGTTTTTATTTGGCTTTCCTTATAGCCAGAGGCCTTTTCTGTGTATTAATAAACATTACATTCATTTTCCATTGTTCCTGGCCTAACGATACCAGGGGTCACACTAGAGTCTCATTGATCCCACTGGAAAACAGGACCAAACAACGTTGCATCGGGAAGCTGGAGTTTTGCTTCCAAACTTCTGTGTTTGATTTGACTTGTGAAGCTGATTTCCTGTGTGAACCCATAGGCGTGATGCTTGTGGGAATGACTGAGCACAAACATCTTGCAGTTTTACTGACTATCAATGCATCATTCTTTGACAGACTATTAACAATCTGTTGACCTATGGAAAAACTGGAGTTTCAGGGAAAAAGAAAGCATCCCATGTCTGCTTATCGATAAAATGCTCACGCTGCATAGATACATGAGTATATTGGATTGAGTGGCTCGTGGTTAACACATTCAAGATCCAACTTATTGTCAATATCTGACCCAAAACCAATGATTCATGTTCCAAAGAAAATGCTGCTTTTATATTTTTCCACCAGCCCAGTCTCTCAGCACAGACTCTAGTTATTCCCCCAACTACTGCTCTACATCTGGGTGACATGAGAGATAATTGCAGGACGCTTACAGTCCTGATAAACTATGGTTTCCCCTGCTCTGCAGTCCTTTGAAGTTGCAGACAGTTTCATGATAATTGATAATCTAATCTCTTCCCAGCCTGTGTTTGTAGGGTTTTTTTTTTTAGGCTGCTCTGAAACAGCAAGAAGGGGAAATATTACAGCATAAGTATTGATTGCTGCATGCAGAGGTCACTGTGTGGGGATTACACTTTTATCACAAGGTTCTTGTGAAAGGTGAAGTGTTGGCAAGATCCTAATAATAACCACAGAGTGCTAGTTAAATATGGGAGGCGGGGGGAGGAAAATTATTTTTTATTCTTAGTACCTCAAGGCTATACATGGCAATTACTATTGCGGAGGCAATAAAGAAGTTGTTAATTACAGTTTTTATACCCTTGTAGCCCAAAGTAGGAATGAAAGGACTAAAGGTTACAAAGTGGTCCTGAAGAAAGAGAAAAAAGAAAAGAAAGGAAAAGATTTTTTTTTTTGCTGGTGGCATTTTTCTGTATAGTGGAATAAGTTACTGCAGTACAGGCAGTTTTGGCCTGATGAATGAAAGCATATATGAAATCTTGGTTAGAGAAATTAAACAGATCCGCAGCATATAATTTGCCTTATGTTCTATAAGGAGCCACCATATTTTAGTTTTAATTAAAATAATCAGCTGACAAGCTCTGGACACACTAATACTATCCTCTGGGACAAAGTTGTTTCATTATGACATCGTATAAGATTTATGTTGTAATGTTGCCACACTGTGGCGTGTGTCAGGCCTAAATGTATTTTGGAATTGTTTTAATGTCCTATATGATGTGCAGAGGTCCTGCCAAAAGCAGGACTCTCCCTTGAACTACAGGAATAGTGATGATGCTACCAAATATGCCTTACAAGCAAGGTGTATGATGATAATCAAACAGAATAATATCATATATATAGATATATGTTATATATAATTTTATTATTTATATATTTATATAGGTATTTAGCAGAGGTAATTTGTTTGAAAATACCCATTTGGTAGGCAGGGCCAGAAGCTCTTTCCTTGGTCATAAGTGATATTCATTAGACTTTATAGTACTGTACAATATGTGATCTAAGGAGCATATAATTGTCTGCTGACAAGGACAAATATATGCGACCATTCACACAAACACACACATACTTAATGAGAGCATAATTAAAGTCTTTTGAAATGAAGCTGATTGATTAAAACTCAACAGACCCATACAGCTATGACCACTGATACACCTGACTTGTAAAACACTTTCAAGATCAAGTCTTTAAAAAGGCAGTAGAAGGAGTACCTGCACTAGTTTCACACTACCAAAAGTTAGAAACACTGGGCTAAATCCTCAGATGCGTCAGATTAGAATTTAGTACAGCTGGTGAGCGGGAGGTAATGTTTGCTCTAAGACATCTTTTCCCCATTTTCTATTCTGAGTGGGAGCCAGTGCAAATTAAAGAACCCTAAAGAACTCTCTAATTTGAGCCAGATTATAATGCCATTACTCCGGCAAGGCTTGCCATATTGCAATCCATTCTGGCCCCAGACTTTCCCACCCCACTAAGGTTTCTACACTTCGGAGTTGAGCCGGAAGCTGGCATAGAACTGACTATACCGGCATTATATCAGCTGAGGATTCCCCTTCACCAGCATAATCTTTTACTGTTCATTTGGGATGTAGGCCATTATTTTCAGTGTGGTATTATTTTTTGCTGGTATAGCAATATCAGCTATAGTAACGGCAGTGTGATTTTTATGACATTTTTGTAAAACTCTACCACAGATGCATTTCTACCAACATAAAAGGGCTTTTGGTGATTAGATAACTTGTTTGTAAAACTAGTATAAACTGCATCTATAGGGTGCCTTTGCTGGTGTAAAATGTGTCTACTTCTAGGAGGGTGTGGTGCTATTGCTAGACTAGGTCACAGTCTAATGGGGATTGATACCCCAACGGAAGCCATCCCCGTAAATTTTCTTGAAAAGCAGATGCAATTGGGAAATATTGTAAAATTCCAAAAGACACACAATACCATTTTCTTTTTATTCCTCTTTCTGTGTTCTCTTCTTCCTCTTCTCCTCAACAGCTGTCAGTTTGCCTCTCTACAGGAGTTCAGCTGATTTGAGCATATCCGCACTCCCGCTGTTTTTGTACCCCAAAACGAGCTCTTCTGAAACCAGCCCTTCCGGCCTGTAACTGGTGAGAGGCTGATTTTGATAGGGTAAAGAACATTCATAACTTTGATCTATTCCAGGCTCATCCCCAGGGTTTCTGAGCACCTCACCATGGCATTCCTGCCCCTCCTCTTTCCGTTTTGACATCATTTTCATTTCCCTTGTTGCTTCTTTCCACTGTTTCCACCTCTGTTTTGTTCTCTGGGTTTCGTTCACTTTCTCATAGTTGTTTTTCTTCTACTGGCTGCATCTGTTTAGGATTGTCAGTCATGCCTAATATCATGGGAGTCCTGATTTTAGTAGGCCTCTCACATGTATTATGCAAGAGCAGGTGGCAGGATGCTTAAAATAGACTAGGGAAGAAATTTCTGCCTAGTGATGCAACATCATGGTATACCATGAGGTCACTTTTTTGTAACACAGGATAATTTCCTCTGCTGCATTTTCTCTCTTTCACTCTCTTTCCTTCCTCTTGCTTACCAATTTTCCCTCTGTGTAGTCTTCTACTGTTCCGCCACACTTTTACTTCTCTTCTTCCTCCCCCACCCCAGATCTAAAACATAGTTATAGTGCAAGGATAAGCATAACAGCAACAAAGTGTGCTTGTTGATTGACCCCTATTAGCTACTAAAAATACATGGCTGCAGTGCCTCCTACTGCGGAAATAGGTGTCACCATGGAAGTTGCAGACACTACTGTGGCCAAGGTCAATGATGGGTCAGGAAGCTTTATATGGATCTTATATAGATTAAAACCTTCAGAACGTCTAGATGTGTGAGATTAGCAAGTTGGTGGAAGAAGGACTCCCTATGCCAGAGCCTGAAGACATTGCAGCTCTAGCTGGGTCTACCTGATTTTTCATTCTTTCTTTATCAGGGAAAAACCAATAACATTTGAGTTAGAAATCCCATAAACTAGTGATATTAGTACACAGATTTTCCCATCTAATTGAGCTTTTGTTCATGCCGTTTTTCTGTTTGTCTGTGTCCAAATGTGGCCTTTGACTATACCCAGGTAGGAATAGGGGTGCAGTGCATTCAGTCATTTATTTGGCATATGCAGTCCAGTCAAGCCAAACCACAGCATTCTTATCAATGATGTTCAAGGCACTGCATTCAGTAAGGCACACATAATAGGAGACTCTGTAAGATAAAAGGCAAAGGGAATTGTTTTATTCCACCCCCTCCCTCCTCTTCCAAGGTGAACCTATGGATGTTTTTATGGTTGGGAGGGACTTTTTAATTTATTGTGCAGTTGATTCCTGATTCTTCAGCATGGTTCTGCTTTTTGTGTTCTGTGTTTCCCATAATTATTTCTTTCTTCACTGACTTGTTTGTTTTTCCCAGTTGTGGTCCTGTGTCCATTCGTAAGCAAAAATAGTTCCTTCTGATGGGCTCTGTTTCTTTTGCGACAACTGCATATGTGTGATGGTGCCTTTTATTTTATCATATTTACAGGCAGATAAGGTAATACTATTTACCAGGACAGGAAGGCTCTTTTGAATTTCCTCTGCTTTTCTGGAGAACTTTGATACAACTTCCTCTGCTATCAAATTTGTCAACATTTTCTGTAGATTTCCCTTAGTCTCAGACAGATGTATGAGTTATAGTTTCATCTAGGCTGAGACCTGGACTTATTTTTGGAGGGTAAAAGTTGCAACCACATTTCAAAAACCAGCATTTTGGTGTCCGTAAAATAAATTACATGCAGCAATCTGAGAACAATTACCCACTAACTAACCTGAGTTGTGGCTGCTAATCACATAAGGATATAAACAGTGTCAGATTTGTACTCACAACTGAACTTTGGGTTAAAAAACATGGTGAGTGAATATTTTGCTGGCACAAAATGATGCCATCCCTTTGAAAATTTGACCCATAGTGTGGCTGGAATATGTCTAATTATATACGCATAAACGGTGTGTTAGATATTTGTAGGTCAATCTCTTTTAAAATGCTGTGTTAAAGTAATATTAAAGATCTGGTATGAACTGACAAAGGAAAAAGAATTCACAGTCCAAGCTAACATTCTGTTCTTAACTAATCCTTTTGTGTCTAGGTATTAAGGCTCATATGGTATGGAAGATCTGAGACCCCAGCAACTGTTAGGCATAACAGGATGAGCTGTCTCAGTAATGCTGCTGATTCAATACTCTACATTTCCTCTCTTTTCGTTTAAGTTAAACCCTTACCACCAAATGACATCTCTACCTATCTGCTTGTAAATCCCATAGATTTAAATGGGAATTGCGTGCATATAAGGGCAGAATTTGGTCCTTAACATTATTTTAAACAGAGTTTAAAATACCTAATAGTTATATAAACCCTCATATTTTTAAATTAAAATTACTCACTTAAAAATTCTTCCATGGAGATCATTGGCTGACGTCACTGAGTGCAAATGATAGAGGCACTTCAATCTCCCGTCACATCATTTTTGTACTCAACTGGAGCAGTTTTCTCATACCCAGTGTGTAGCTCATTCAAGTGTCAAAAGAGGCTTTTTGATTTCATTGGTACAGTTTGCTGATGATTTTGGAGTATATTTTCAGATAGTTTAGGTGAACAATCATGCACCCAATTTCCCCGGACATGCATGTGCATGTGCAGCAAGTTAACTGTTTTCTCAAGCAATTGCCTACTTTATATGTAGATATGTGCAAACTGATTATGCATTTTGCAATGCACTTACATGCTTAAATTGTCCAATTTTGGGTACTTTGTACATACAAGAGAAAGAAGCATGATTTTGAAGGCAAGAATGTGAGTGCTCCTGCTTCCACTGAGTCAGACTACATTCTGTTCATATTCCCACACAATCATCATGGCTCTCCTGTAGCTGATTTCTGTGTAGTTGTTCTGTTGGCAATGCTATAGTGGAAAACTTCCTGTGTGTTTAGATGAAGTTTGATATTACTATGGGTTTTCTATATATATATATATATATATTTTTTTTTTTTTTGAGCATGCACATTCACATTTGTGTTCAGGGACTATGGTGATAACAGGCACTTTAGAAATATCAGAGAGGGAATTTAGTTCATTCTACAATTATATACATTAATTATAAATATCTATATATAATATGCAATTTATGCAAAGTACATCTGGTTCAAGGCCAATTTGCTAACTCGCGTGGATCCTAAATCAGAGCTTCTCAAACTTAAAAGTAATTATTAAAAGATAGGTAATTTTGTGGCTCACTCATGCTCCTATTCTTGATCACATTCCTCTCCCTAGCCCCTCACAACATACCTGTGGCTGCAATTGCTGTTGTTAACACAGAAGAGTATTGTCAGGAACAGATTTATATTTAACTGTCTAACAATTTAAGTGTTCTGTCCTTTTTGAATGTGTTGATCACAATAACTGTCTTTAATTCTTCACTACATTTCCCCAGATGATCTGTTCCGATCTTTTCTCTTATCCTTCTCCCTTGCCTGTGCTTCCCCTCATGTAGGCCCATAGTGGAGGCAGGTAGGCTGGCATCCAGGCATCCATGCTCTTTTTTGTAATGAAGAGTCTGGATGTTTGCAAGAAGGTGCAGGAAGAGGAGCTGGCCCTATAGGAACAGTTATCTTTCAGCAGACCCATAGCAAGTGCACTGTGCCCAATAGCTTGAGAATGACTGTCCTAAAGTATTATTTGCATACCAAGTTATTTTTAGATTATATCTTGCCTCTTAACTGAATAATTAGACTTGATGCCATTTAACAGGCAGATTATTAGTTAAGAATGACTTACTTATAGAGGACATATTCTGTAAACAAACGTGCATTTTGTTCATTAGGTATGGTACAAATCAATTCTGGGTAACAGAGACCTCCTAGGAAAAGGGATTTTTTTTCCTTTCTCTGTCACCAAGGTGAATCTTAAGATAAGTGTGTAATATACACATATATCAATCAAGCATTAACCGTACATTATAGACAGACTGAATCTATTCAGAAAAATTCAGTTGCCACTTATAAGGAGGATGGGCTGATGATTATGGGTAGGTCAGATATGTAAATACTTAGGTCAACCAATGAGTAGACCAGGCATGTAATTACTCAATCTATTTATATCATCTTCAATGATACTATTCCTAATAATACTGTGTGCCATCATTAGAAAGGGTACTCTCTGACATTGTGTGTTGCTTGAAACACAGGAATTGCAATGCTGGATCAGATCAGTGGTTCATACAGTTCGTTTTTCTCTCTTTGATAGTGGGTACCAAATGTGACAGTTGATTTTGTACTGTGGACACTTGTCCCCTAGGAACTGGACCAAATCCAGCAGTTAGTTTCAGATTGGCCACTGAACAGCAAACAAAGCTTGATCAGCACTAATTCAGATATATTTTTATTGGCATGCACTGATAATGTGCTGTGGGTGCATGCGACTCAAAATAAGCCATGGTGCTTGCTATGAGCTGCTGACAATCTGAAAGGCACACATGGATCAGCCTACAATGCACTGAATACCCAGAGGATGGCAACTTACAATCTTTCAGGTATATCAGCGAGAGTATTTTATATTGATGTCAGTTAGAGTTTTAAGGCCAAGTCTGAAGCGTGTTTTCGAGAGGGAGTTAAATGAAGAGAGGATGGGAACCTGCTTCTCTGAGATAGCAAGGTTGTTCCATGTGCAGGGAGCATGAAAAAAAGAACAGGAGAAGGAAACAAAAGAAGTGGTGATGCTGGTCTGTCCTTGGCAAAGCAAAGGGGACAAGGTGGGACATGACAAGTAGGCCAATGTGGCATTTTGCAAAGCCTACAAGATGAGGACAAGAATCTTAAGATTGATTCAGTACATGAGCAGCCAGGGCAGAGGTGAAAATACAATATTGTGGGTTGAGTGGTAGATGAGATTGCTTTTGAACCAGTCACACAGAAGTGGAAAACTTTGTATCATATTACAAATGGAATGTCCTGAGAACCTGACACACAGCCAGGTTGGCATGTGTAGGGCTACCCAAAAGCATGGAGATTTTGGTGTTCCTCTATTTTTGTAACGTATGTTGATTGAGTGATTTTGATGTTCATGTGTTTTTGAAATGTAGATTGTTCAAAATTGCAAACATCCTCGAATACAAGGATGATGGGTGGCTCAGGGGACTGGTGATGGAATACGCAGCCTTTCACTTCCAGGTCACCATCTGAATCCAGTCTAGGTCAGTGGTGACCAAAAATTGTTACTATCTGATGATTTTTATGTGGCTTACATCAAGTGAGTTTGGTGAGCACAGTCCAGTTCTTAGTAGCTGCAGATATCCACATCACTAAAATCCCAATCCCACAGCTAGGCCCCTGTGCTGGGATTGTCTTTAGAGGTGCACTGAGTGCTGACTCTCTCCATGAACATGGAAAAAAACTTTTCTCTCACTACTGATGCACTCGCTTCCTATCTTTTGGCTGGGCAGTGTATGGCAGTCTGAAAAACTGCTGACTGTCGTGTGGATAAATAGAAGACTTCAGAGCCATCAATCCAGCAGCTTTCCCGACCACTAACTTCACCGGCAATTTTTTATAAGAAGCAGAATATACGAATTCTGACACCTACCATAAGCACTGGAGTCAAAGAATTACAAGCAAATACTTGGGATCACAGTTTAGAGAGAGGCTGCTGATCACTCCACTGAAAGATGACCCAAACTGATATGCCGAGCGGTATCAAATAGCCCAAAAGGGAAGCACTGCTTATGGGGTATCAACTCATCTTTATCTTATCTGTCAGTAGTGAAAACACACAAGGCTTGCCCTTTTGTAATGTAAACAGAAAATTATGCCTTCAACACAAACCCAAGCCATTAAAAAAAAGCAGCTTTTATTCTTTCTCATAATGTTCAGCAACATAAGGCAGTAGCACTGATGTGACTCCACAGCTGTTGCCAGGGAAAAGTAGGAATGTTGACTGCCACATCTGGGGTGACATCTTTGAACAGGCTCTTAATCTGCAGTGCTGAGGTATGCTAAGCCTCTTTGCTTTTCTTTCCCAGTTCTCAAGTTAATGCTACTCCTGGAGAGCAATGCTGATTTCAAGTCAATGGGTAAGATGAAAGAACAATTAAGGACAGTGATACTCAGCTGCATTGCTGAAAATATAAAGGCAGGACAATAGCCTAATTCCTTGATCAGTCCAGCAGAAGATTTGCTTTGCCACACTTTAAAGTTGTAGGATCCCTTCCTCTAAAAACAAGAACAACAGGAATTTTAAATCCCTATGTGATAAAAGTGTGTGCGAATGTATGTGTGCGCACGCGCGCATGTGTGAACTAAAGAAGGTCTTAAAACAGTGGAAAATAAAAGGTACTGTATCTGGCTGCTATTAAACCAGTGTGTTTCTATTGGATCACAGCCATTTCTTCTCTGTAGCTCTTCAGAAACAATTTGCTATTATTGCTAGTCAGACATTACACAAAGAGAGATATCAGACAAAGAAATCAAAAAGATTTAGAAAGTGAGAATGCCTTTTATTGAAATTCCTGATTTCCAACATTTGAAAGTGTTAGAAGCCAGAACATCTTGGATGCAGTGCCAGAAGATTTTAAGGGGCAGATTCTGACCCCATATGTGTATGCATGATTTTCCACTGATTTTGGGGTGTTGGGGTAGAATTTGGCCTTTTGAAAACACAAGACAGGGCTAAATTTTCAAATGTGAGTATCTAAATAGGACTATTTGGATGCTCCAAGTAACATGGGGTGTGGGTAAAATGAGCATTTATGTGGTTATGTTGAACTAAGTGCCCTAGTGTAGGATGAGGAGGTCCTATTAAGGTGGTAATGATTGAGAAACTGGGATAGGCATTTCGAAAAAAAAATCCTTCTTATATTGAGAAGAATAATTTCTAGTTCACTTTGAATGGGAGAGTCATCTTTAACATTCAGTTATGAATGTTGCAAGGAGCTTTTAAATCTGCAGTAATAATTTATTTTGAGCTGAAATATACTGTAAATAGGGCCCAGCAGATACAGAAATTTTAGAAAGGGAAATTAACCAAAATATACATGTGTACACACACACACACACACACACACACACACACACACACACACACACACACACACACACACACACACACACACTTTTCAAAACTTTTTCCATTCTCCCCCTATTAGCATGTATGTGTGACACTATATTAAATGGGAGTCACTCTACATAGAAATATCATTGAGAGAAATAATTGGCCAGAATTTTTAAAAAGAGTAGAGATGAAACTGAGCTAAAACTCTAGACCTAAAAATTTCTTAACTTTGAGGAAGTCCAGAGCTGGATCCTTAATTTGTTGTTTGAATTCACCTCTTAAAAAGATATTTAAAAAAAATGTCTTTCCTTGATCCTTTAACTCAAAAAAGTAATTCTTCCTAGGGCAGAAATACTTAAAACATTAATCCCTAATATATTCTAGTACCTGTTTTGGGAATGCAGGAGGTGGGGAAGGGGAAGGGGAAGGGGAGGGAAGAGAGAGAGAGATGGGAAATAAAAAATGAGTCACTGAAAGTGTGTGATAAATCTTGGATTGCCAACAGGGGCCAAAAGGTTATTTTAATGCATGTGTACACATCCATGTATTTCATGAGTACTATTCTAATCTGGTTATTGGAGAGGGAACATAGTGGAATGGATAAAACCATTTTGGGGTTCTTTTCCCACCCTACTTCTGACTAGTTGTGTGACTTCAAACAAGTCATTCAGGGCTTGATCCCGTGATGTCAACAGAAAGACTCCTATTGACTTCAGTGGCCTTTAGATTGGGCCTTCAGGTCTTGAGCGTAAGAAATGATTCCACTGCCTTTAGTGGGCTCCCACCACATTTAAAAGCCAAGGTCTTAAATCTCTCTGTGTCTCAGTGTCCCCATCTATAAAAGCACTGGGCTGTATGGAGGAAAAAGCTAAACATAATATATATTTTACCCAGAGAGCTAAAAAATGTAGATACAAAATCACTGCATATTTTTTTTGGTCCCTTAAGTGGAAATTTCAGTAGATTCCATTAGATACCTTTGACTAGTCTCTATTGGGTTCTGCTGGTCAGCACTGGCTTTAACTGGAAGACCAACGTAACTGTGGGAACCAGCAGAACATCACATGTGTTGTTCTGTTCAGAAATCTAGTTGGCAAGTGAAAGACATAGAAACCAATTGAAATTTTTCAAGTGGATTTTCCTCTAAAATTGAACTATGTTAAATTTTCATGCCTAGCAATCAATACATAACATGTCTATGTGTATGGGATAGGTGAACAACAGAGCAGGGCTGGGCCTGGGAAAGGCTGCCCCAAAGAATCAAATAGCTTTTGCTGGCTTCATACCATGCAAAATCCTAGCTTCAGTCCCAATCTGTCTGTGAGAGCTAACTGTGCATATGGAATGCTGCCACTTTAAAAATCTATTTACAGGTGCTGTTTTTGTATGGACAAATTATTTTCAATAATTACCCATATTCTTTTAAAGAAAAGCTCCCCAGGAGTCCCTCAGATGCTAACACAGTAGAATGACTGAGCCACAAAACAATAGTATCCCCCTTCCCAGAAGCAGCCATTGAAGTGAGGTGAGCGAAAGCTGGCCTAACCACAGCAGGTAGCATGGAACGTTCTCTTGCCTGAAGTGTAGATGTCTGAATGAGTAGCTGTTTTTTCTCTCTCTTCAAACTATCATGCAACCTCACTGCTCTGCATGTGCTGGCTTGCCCAGCTATACCCTTTTATGCCTCTGATAGACAAAAAACCTCTGTACACTAAACATTAGTTCTGCCTCCAAATTACGCACATTCCCATTTTAAAAAAGTACATTCGCAAATATCCTAATTGCAAATGGACAAGTTGTTGAGCTGCAAGCAAACTCGGGTGATTACACAAGCAAAAAAGAGGTTGAATCCCTAAAAAAAGATGTGGTTTATGCTTCAGAATACTGGAACTGATATTACTAACAACCCAATATAATTCTATCAGCTTCACTGAAATTACTCTTGATTTATACTGGTATAAAGGACATTATAGATGATATCAGAATTTGGCCCTTTGTTTTTAGACTTCCTTACCAAATGTCTGTAGACATACTGTACACACACACTCACCCACTCCTCTTTGATGCTCAAGGCTCCAATTTTATTAGTTCTGTGTAACAGCCATGGCCAGTAAAGCAATAAATAGCAATGTTAAATAGGAGCAAACTAAAGCTAATACAACATTTTATGCATTCCCACAAAGACAAACAAGCCTGGAAATGCTTCTAAATGTGCAAGTGTAAACATGACTTCGACTCCGAATAGTCACAGCATTTGCAAATAGCTCCTTAATGACTTTTCTCACTCCAGCATGAGACTAACCACACGAGCTGACTGGCACTAAATGTATTGTAGGGTGTTCTGAAACAGATATAAGGGTAATTTCCAGCATGTAGATTCTTTTCCAGTCCTCTAATTTTTCTTCCTTTCATTCTCAGACAGAAAAATAAAGAACAGAGGGATAGATTACATGCTTCTCAGACATACTTTATGGGGGGAAATAGTTATTAAAGGCTTTTTTATGATTTACAAAAATACTCTGATTTTTGCCTGATCAAAATCTCAAATCTGCCAATATTGGAGTCTAGTGTTTACTGAGGATGATTGCCTAAAAAGTGGCAATACATCAGTAATGCAAGAAAATAAAAACTAAATAAATGAAATCCTTTGCCAATAGTTTTCCTAATTTATGGCATCAAATCGAAATATTATGTGGTGGCTAGGTGAACCAGTGTTTTTTAAATGTCATCTTGTACTCCTCTCTCTGAACTTTTATTAAAAGAAATAAGTCCCTGAGCCTGTATGGTTGCAAAACTAACCTTCATATTATGAACTGATGGCTTCCTGAGTATGCAGACAGCCTGAAATAATAACTCTGAAATAATGCACCATTCACCTCAATGTGATGTTAACTCTGAAGCCTAATAATGACAATGTAAACGTAAACTAGTTCACTACTGAGTCAATTATAATGCATGATTACTCATTGTGGCTCTCTGTCTCCATCTAGTGGCTGGAGCACAAAGAGGTTTATGAGTCTGCATAGCCTTTTAGGGAACAGACCTTTTAGTCCAGATAGTAGAGGTTCACTTTTTTAGATCTAGAGGTCCTGGGTCCAATCTGTGCGGCTTCTGAACAATCCAGGGACATCGTGTTACCCAAGAACTAAGACAAATAATCAGCTAATGTCACTGCATACTGAACATATAAGAACACAGGAACTACTAGACTATATGAAGGTCTATTCAATCCACTGCTTGCAACATCTCATTTTGACATTCCAGGGGGGTGGGGCTTGGCTTGTGGGCAGAAACACTCTCTTTTTCTTCAATTCATATACCTCACATGAGAGAAAGAGGTAGCCTTTTGCTACAATTAAAGGTGTCCACATGCACTAGCAACAGTTCATTCCTAGCCCCAATCAACACACAGCTCATTGGACCCATCACCCTCATTTCCTGGTCTATGGATTCCACGAAGTCCTCACTTCTGGACCTCTCTTTAATTACCCTACCCTCCCCAAATACTAAAGGCTGCTGTGATCTCTGAGGTAGGCACCAGAGCTGGAAGTTGTAGAACTGCATAGGGTATGAGTTACTACCCAAGCCTTAAAACTTTTGCCAAGTTGTCAATGTAACCCCTCCTATTATTCTCTATGCCTAGAAGGGAACATATATTAATCAAATAAAGATTGTGATCCTCCACTGACAAGGCTTAAAAAAGCCCAGTCTATTTACAAATGTTCACAGCAAGACCATTAACTGTTAGCGAGGGGGACAGAAGGCTGCTTTCTTACCTAAATCCTGGCTCAAATTTCAGTTAGCAATAAATAAGGCATTGTGAGTTATTTGCTTTTAACAAAAAAGTAAATGTTACATTGTAGACTAGCAAATCCTGAAGTGGGATGAGAGCTTGAAACAGCTATAATTCAAGAGGAGGGAGTTACCCAATGAAATAAAAATAAAAAAGATACTTTATCATGAGTCAATACTTAGAAACTGGTGAAACCAGTTGGGGAAAATTGAGATATCCACTTATAAAGTTTGCATTTAACTGGGTATATTTGGGCTTTCTGTACATCATTTACCAGATGCTGTCAGGTCAGGTAGTTTAACTCCCTTTAGAACCTAACAGGACATTCTTTTGGGGAATATTCTGATTCTGACAAAGGGATCTATGTTCATCTGAAGATGCCTTTTGCTCATCACTTGTTCTTATGATACCTGCTTTTTGCCACCATTGTCATATCACTCCGCAGCCATTTGTGAACCTTCTCTTGATAATAGTCCATTGAATATAGATGCTCACCTGAATAAATGCAATGGGCTAGCATAGGAGGGCAGTATTTGGCCCCATATCTTTAATACTGCTAATTAAAAAAGAAAAATTAGCTGTATGGATTTTTGGGGACAAATGCACTGTACACTGTTGAGCAATATTACAAACATTACATTTCCACCAGGTCATGTGGTGTCTGCTAATGGTTTTTTGGTAATGTGCTAAGTCCCAATACAGAAACAAAAATGAGTGCATGGACAAGGAATGAAATTGGTGCAGCTTGCAAGTGACACATGAGTTTTTTGACGATAAAATGTTTGGACATTTGCTCTTTATGTCATGCTTTTTACTGTAGCTCAATGTGCATTAGCAAGACCAACACATTGGAGACAAGGAATGATCAGTTTTTAGGACTTTTATACACTCTCTGCATATTGTCTGCTAAAGATAAAAGAAAGTTAAGGAAACAGAAAAATTAGTGATGGAAGATATCTATTGGGACTTCGGATCTTTCTCTTCTCTTTCCATTGCAAAGTAGGTCCCTACAGCATATTCTTGAAGACTTTGGACTATCTAGTTTTGCCTTCACCCACTTGTCTTTGATTATTCCACAATGAAATAAATTGTCATGACATTTCCCATGGTATACTGTCTTTATTTTCCGTTTCTGAAATTCATCCCATTATAACTAGTAAATTGAAGCATCCTAAACAATACCACTCAGCTGCTGTGTCTCCCACTCTCTCACCTGAACAAAATAAAACTCTTCCCTTTCCTTCCCTCAGCCTTCTACCTCATGAAGCACTAGAATACAGGAAAACAGGAATTGCCGTACTGGAAGAGACCAGAGGGCCATCTAGTTCACTATGTCATCTCTGACAGTGGGCGACCACACTGGAAGAAAGGTATAAGAACCTCACAGTAGACAGATGTGGGACAATCTGCCCTCTACAGTATGTCTCATCCTAATCTCCAATAGTTAAAGATTGACACTCTCAAGCATGAGGTTTCATATTCCTTCTAGAATTTTTGTTAACAACAGTTATAACTGTGGATGTTCCTGTTATTCATATGAACGTTCATTCCCCTCTGGAAACTTCCTAAATTCTTTGCCTCAATGACTTTCTGTGGCAATGAGTTCCACACTCTAATTACACATGGTTTGAAAAAAGCATTCCCTTTAATGGGTTTGGAATTTGTGTTATGAGACAGGGGGAACAGAGCTCCTGATGGGGAGAAATATGAGCTCTGCCTTCTTGGAATGGACAAGAGCTTCATGCTTCCTTCCCACCACCTCTCAGCCATCAGCCTTCCTCCCGGCTCTCATCTACTGTCTTAATCAATTCCTCACTTGCCTCTGGTCTAAAATCCGGACTGTTTTACCTTCCTTCTGCTCGTTCCTGCCCTGAAGGAGGGGTTCGGAACCAGAAGAGGAATAGCGAGATCATAGAATGCCAAGGGACCGTTGTTCCTGGCAAGGGGAGGTGGGTCAGATCAGAAATGGCTGCAGCAGCCAATAGCCTTCCATCACACTGCACTCATTAGTGGCTCCCCCAGTGCTGTACTGCCAATACAATAACAACGGTCTCATATTGATCCTCTTTAGTTTGGGACAAACCCCATGTCTTCTGGTTAAAAAGTAAGGGATTTGGACATGTATTCATTCTGCCCCATCGCTTTCTCTCTCTCCCAAAATCTTTTTGCTATCATAAACACAGATGGAGGCAGCACAACCAGAAAAACAAACGTCTATTAAGCTGCATTTTATAAGAAATATTTATACTTTCTTCCCCCAGAAAAATATATTTAGAATAGTACTGCATAGAAGTGTTCAACTTCTAGTGTTTGAAGAGGAAATGGGGGGCAGTGGATGAAGACCTTTTAGGGTCTCGGGGGTTGTTGTAAAAAAAATTTAAATATCCACCATTTGGTGCTATCTGGTCCATACCAAAGGTGATAAAATTGCCATTCAAAAATATTTTCATGAGCCCCAGAGAAATCATTTTTGGCAGTGATGACACTGTCCAGAGAGGGGGTGAATTCCATTAGAAGCAGTGAAAACACTCCAGCCTCCCTTCAGTTGTGGCTGATTTTTAACAAAGGGCTCCTTGGAACCTCAAAAAACCTTCTGCAGCAAAGCAGTGGGCTCACCACAAAACCTAGAAACTAGCCAGTCTCCCGGTCCAGGTACCTGGGGAATAGTCAATTTCTTAACGATTAAAAACTCTCATGCTTCCTGAAAGTATTTGACAGCCAAACCCGCAAGGTAGTGGGACGGGCTGGTTCTTTCGGTTGTGCCATCATTTTTTTTGTGATTGCAAACTGGACAGGAATAGCTTACATGAGAACTGGCTTCTCTGTAAAAGTAGACAATCTTTCAATTGAAAGTATATTTTGTGAGAAGTAAACGTAAGTAGGGTATGTATGAGCAAACCACCGTAGCAACAAAACATCACCCCTCAGATCATGAGGGTTTTCTCACATAACAGACACAACATTGCAAATGTGTACCAGACACTCTCTAATAATGCCCTTCCTTTTAGGAAGCAAACCAAGTGCATGGGGCTGCTCTTCCTCAAAACTACAGCTAGTTCCCCTCTCGTGTCCCCTAATTTGACTCAGTCACTGGGTGTCTTGCTTCATATTATCTTTTGGTAGCTGGGTAACTTCCATACTTTGGAGAGAAGACATTGTTTAAGTGACGAGAAAAAGGATTAAATATTATATCCAGCAAGAATCTATAACAGACAGTATAAGTTTATATAGGGTTTGAGGGAATGGCTTTTGAAACATTGACAAATGTAATGCCTTAGTAAAAACTGAATCTTAGCAGTGTTGCTGTTTCAGTTTGTGTGAGGACTTCCTGTTTTGTTTTTGTTGATATGAGAATGAGGGTGAAATGCTGATTTTCCTGTTTTTCTAGTAGTCTATCACACTATTTGTTTAAAAATAGGCTTGCCTTCTTTGTGTATGAGCAAGTCTTAGTGAACAATGCAATGCAGCTATGATTGTAATTGGAACAAAATATTATTAAGGAGGCAGACAATGAGAAAAGAATGATTTTTGTAAACTTATTTCAAAACAGTATGCAGAAAGGATGTGGAAATATATAAAGCATTAGTATCTGGTAAATTAAATATCCTTTAAAAATGGTATGATTGAGACATTTCATAGTAGCTTTAAAAATAAGTGCCTCTAAACCCATTTCAAACTGTGTACCATATCAGGACTTTCAGTTGTGGCTGTAACCCACACCATTCTGTTGTACTACCCTTGTTTAAGCGAGACTGTCTCAAGTGCTCCATACATGGAAACTGTGCATTGGATTTGTGTGACTACTGTAACCTCCTCTTCTATGTCCTCACATATACCTATTGCTCCCCTCCAGTCTTTTATTTAGGTTAATAGCTTTTAAGGCCAGAAGGGACCAGTATGATCCTTTATTCTGACCCCCTGAATTTCACCCAGTAATTCCTGCTCATAATTTCTGGTTGAGTTAGAGTGTTTCTTTTAGAAAGATATCCACACCTGATTTAAAGACTCCAAATGATGGAAAATCCACATATCCCTAGGTAAGATGTTCCATGGTTAAAATTTTGCACCTTATTTCTTAGTGTGAATTTTTTTAGCTTCCATCTGTTAGACATTTTGTTTGCTAGATTATAGAACCTTCTCCATCAGAAATCTTCTCCAGGAAAACGTCAGCTGATAAAATGCTCTTCTTTGACTATTAATCGGACCACATCACTCTCCCTGCCTACCTTAGCAAATTGAAACCTCCATTACCTTCATGGCCTTTACATCTTGGATCTCATTTCTTATGGCCCACCCCCATCCCTTCTACCAAGTACGCCATCCTCAGCACACCCCTTTTGTGGCCTCTTCCCGTTACTGACTTCATGTATTTTTTCATGCTGCTCCTATGCATGGAACATAGTTTCCAGTTCCAATGTGGCAAGCCTCTATTCTCTCCTAACTAAACTCCTTCCCTATAGTCTCACTTCTTCTCTAAGGCCCATGAACGCTAACCCAAATCAACCTACTACCCAGTAAGTTCCATGGCACAGCAGCTGCCTCTGTGTGCTCTTTGTACAGCACTGAGTGTAACATTGTAGCATTTATGTCTGTTCAGTGTATGGATGAACTATTCATCTTGTGTGTATGTACTATACAGTGTGTTGAAATAGGAGATCAGATTCTGGCCCCTGCTTTGACCACACATCATAAAAGCTTTCAGGCTACTTTAGCTTATACCAAGGACTGGATTTGTCATTTGTCACTCCCAGGATCCAGAGGTCACAACCACATCCCTCACAGCCTTGGTGCTACCCACAACTGAGCTGGACCAGAAAATCTGGTCCAATATTTGCAAGTAGAATTTTAGCTGCTGATCACTCAGAATACAAGTGACAGAACAGCTGTATCCAATGAGACCATGGAGGAACTAAAGTTCAATAAGGCAGAAAAACCAATGGACCATATGACTCTCTCTTTTGCCCCACCACACAAACTGCCTCCTTAAACACTTCCATATTGGGTTTTTTTTAAAAATATTTCTCTCCGTATACACTGACAAAAAAAACAGTACACAGCCATTTTTACGAGAATGTTGACTGAGGGTGGTCACCATCTGTGCAAGCTGTCTGAAATTGTGACTTCCTCTTTGCCTTGTGCTCAGCCAAAGAAGAAACATCACTTTACAGAGAATCCAAGGAATGTCATTTTCTTCTACCACCCTTCCCCAACCTCAAATGATTGGCATTTTCCAGTCAAAGCAAGTTTATACCTCGCCTGATGGCACCTTGAGCCTCTTTAATAAAATAGATAGATATCCTGCTTAATGTTTGAGGAGGTGACAAGTTAGTGCCAGCAGCTCTGGCATGGTTTTTTGGGTTATTGGAACAGATAGGCATGGGAGCTGTAGTTCTTTTAGTATGGCAAAGAATTGACCTCCAAACATAAAGAATCTGCAACAAAATTTAGCCCCGCTCTGCTGAATCCTTTAGGAGGGATATAGGTCTTGGCTATATAAGAAATCTTACACTGGTTTAACTAAATATATTTTAATCAATCTAATTAAACCAGTGCAAACCTCTAGTGTAGACATACTTAAATTGGTTTAGCTTTTAAATCAGTTTAGCTTGTATTGGTAAAGTACTGAATTAAGCTAAACCAATTTAAGCAAAGGTTAAAATGGTTTAGATGTGTTTAAATTAGGGATCTGCAGCAATTTAACTAAATCAATTTACAGTTTTCTAACAGAAACAAGGCCCAGTTGAATCTCTATTACAGTGTGTTGTCTCTGCAAGGACGTTACAGGTCTTTGGAGGGAAGGACTTGAATTTATTTTCAGCTTTTTTTGGTTTGCTAACTTCATTATATCTTAGTCAGATTTTATAATAATTCTGCCATTACTTCAGACTTTTGTGGTATCTTACACACACCCCTCTCACAAGTGCTTTGATTCGCTGGACCTCACAATACTCCTGTGAATTTGTATTCCCCGTTGTTATCGTCCCCGTGGAGTTTATGGCAGAGAGATACAGGTCTGTCCCATCAGTGCTTCCCGCGAATCCTCCGGTGACCTGTTTTCCTACAGTCTCTGCTCTGCACCTGGGGCTGCTGGGAACTGGCTCTGTGATGAAGGGGGTATCTGGTCAGGGTGACTTCTGAAGTGGAGGGGAGAGGGGCTATTATTGTGTGGCACCCTTGTTGCGTGACTATGCTTGCACAAAGTGTCTGCAGAACAGTGTTGAATTCTCTGCAAAGTCAGGATTGGGCATCTGTGATAAGGCCACGGTCATCACTTGTAGTAGGAATGGCAAATTACTGAAGTTTCAGCTTTGGAATTTTTTTGAAACTTTCCTATTGAATTTTAAAATCAAATTTGAACAGGGAGATAGGTTATCCTCTGAGACAAACAATTCCCTTTTTTTACTTTCAAATTTTTGCTTAGCAGTTACCACTATGGGAAACAGTGTGGTCTAGTGAACAGAACACTGGACTGGAAGCCAGGAAGCATGAGTTTTATTCCTATCTCTACTAGTGGCCTTCTTGGTGATCTTGGGCAAGTCACTTCACCTCTCTGTAGCTCGTTTTCCCCATCTGTAAAAAAGGTGCTTAGCTGCTTTGCAAAGCACTTTGAAACTTAAGGATGAAAAGCACCAGATAAAAGCTAGGTGTTACTAAGTTTTCAGTATTTTAAAAATCTTACTCTAAAAAGCTCGAACTACATAATAGGGTATTTGGAACAGGTGGATGATACAATATCTGTTGTCATTGTTATGTTTTCAAGAGGTGTGAACATTAATGAAGAACTAGAAAAGAAACCTGTGCACTGTAATTGCTCTCTTTCCAAGCCACCATAGGTTTCCCTCAATCATCTTGCTCATGGATGGTAAACAACAACGAGAGCACTACTGTAGTAATTCTTGTCACTCCCTTTGTGGAGCATGGATTTGTTTTGATTAGGGTTAATGAGAGTCTCATCACACCAAAGTTAAGGCTTGTAGCAAGTTTGTCATCTGTTAGTTTTGTTTGTTGTGTGCTTACTTGAAATTTATAACATCTGTTTTGGGAGCTGTGGGCTGAACCTAGTGACCTGCTAGGCAAGGCTGAGAGTTTACTAACCAGGTGCTACCCTCCTCTCCTTTGATCTATAATCCCTTTAAAATCCCTGTCAAGGGGACAGGGCTAACTCATGGAGAACAGGGTATTAAAGAATCAGCTTCTAATCAATCAGTAGAGCTAACAAACAGGGGAGTTTTGCAAAGGGGGTTTAAAAAGAGAGAGTGAGAGATGGATACACCTAACAAACATATTCTAAATTTAGGCCAACCCTTCCCCCCCCCACAAAAATACCCAAACAAAACCCCTACAAGAGGAAAAATAATGAAGGCAGAAATCCAGCAGCAGATTGGGGGCTATCCAGTTTATTGCACTGAATGCAGCATGTAGAATTACCTACCTTGTGGGCTTGTGATGTATGTCTGCCTTTGGTGCAAGGAACTCATGGCCCTCTGAGACCAACTATGGGCTTTTGAGACCAGAGTGGATAAACTGGAGAAGCTAAGGGAGACAGAGAGGTACACAGAAAAGACTTTCAGGGACATGGTAGGGCAGTCCCACACCCAATCTGACAGCCTTTGTGCTGTTGAGGAGAATGAAAGTCTTGGGGAAGGAGAACATCAGGCTGGAGTTGAGGGAAATAATCCCATAGTTGGGACCCTCCTTCCAGATGATGTCACACACCCTTACATTGAGGATACCTGTCTGAGGGAGGGGAGTCATTACTGGGAAGAGACAGGTAATAGTAATGGGGGATTCAATTATTAGAAATATAGATAGTTGGGTTTGTGCTGTCTAGGGGAACCACATGGTGAATTGCCAGCTGGCTGTGAAGTAGTGGAATTCTTGGGACAATTAGATAGACTTATGTGTGGTGCAGGTGGGCAGCCAGTGGTCGTAGTACCTGTAGGTACTAGTGACATAGGGAAAACTAGGAACGAGAGGTCATGGAAGCCAGATTTAGGCTGCAAGGTAAGAGATTAAAGTCCAGGACCTCCATGGTAGCATTCTCTGAAATGCTTCCAGTTTCACATGTAGGGCCAGTTAGACAGGCAGAACTGCAGGATCTCAATGCATGGATGAGACGATGGTGTTGGAAGGAGGGATTTAGGTTTATGTAGAACTTTGGGGAACTTTTTGGGAAAGGAGGAGCCTATACAGGCAGGATGGGCTCCACCTAAAGCTAAATGGAACCAAATTGCTGGCATGTATAATTAAAAAGGTTGTAGAGGAGTTCTTAAACTAAAGGATGGGAGAAAGCCCACACTTGGTTCAGACAGACATCCCTCAGAGGAGGATTTATTAAAGAGGATACTCTATATCCTAGTAAAGAGGAGAGGATAGAGGTTGATAAGGGACAGGTAGGAACTGAAGTCAGATGAAAAAGAGTTCCATTCAATTACATCATATGAAGGCAGACAACTAAATATTGACAAATTTTATACGGGCTTGTATAAAAATGCTAGAAGTTTAAATATTAGGAGGGGTAGACTTGAGTGCCTGGAATTAAATGAGGATATTGGTATAATAGGCATCACAGAAACTTGGTGGAGCAATGATAATCAATAGGACACAGTAATATCAGGTCTCGCTCAAAGGGGAGTGGCACTATATGTGAAAGAAAGCTGAGTCAAATATTGTAAAAATCTTAAATGAATCAAATTGTTAGAAATTCCATGCTTGAATAATAATAGTATGGCAGTAGGAATATACTACTGACCACCTGACCAGGATGTTGATGATAATTGTGAAATGCTCAGGGAGATTAGAGAGGCTATAAAACTAGAAAATCCAGTAAAGTGAGAGATTTCAACTATCTCCATATTGACTGTGTATGTGTCACCTCAAGATGCAGAGATAAAATTTATAGACACCATTAATGACTGTTTCTTGGAGCAGCTAGTCCTGGAAACCACAGTGGGAGAGGCAATTCTTGTTTCAATCCTAAGCAGAACACAGGATCTGATCCAAAAGGGGAACCACTCACTAACAGCAACCATAATATAATTACATTTAACATGCTTTGGGGGTGATGGTGGTGGGGATACCAAAGAAAATAACCACAATAGCATTACATTTAAAAAAGGAAACTAGTTAAACAGAAATTAAAAGGAACAGTCACAAGAGTGAAATGCCTACAAGCTGCATGGAAACTATTTAAATATACCATAATAGAGGCTCAAACTAAAAGTATATCCCATATTAAAAAAAATCAGTAAGAGGACCAAAAAAATGCTAACATGGCTCAACAACTGAGTAAAAAGAGATGATTAGAGGCAATAAGGCATCCTTTAAAGATTGGAAGTCAGTCCTACTAAGGAAAACAGAAAGGAGCATAAACTCTGACAAGTCAAGTGTAAAAGTATAATTAGCAGGCTGAAAAAGAATTTGAAGAGCAACTAGCAAAAGACAGAAAAACTAAAAGCATCAGAAGCAGAAAGGCTGTCAAATAATCAGTGGAGCCACTGGACAATCGAGGTGCTAAAGGAGCACTCAAGGAAGACAAGGCCATTGCACAGAAGCTACATGAATTCTTTGCATCGATATTCACTGCAGAGATTTGAGGGAGATTCCCACACCCGAGCCATCTTTTTAGGTGACAAAGCTGAGGATTTTTTCCTGATTGAGGTGTCAGTAGAGATGGTTTTGGAACAAACAGATAAATTAAACAGTAATAAGTCACCAGGAGCAGATGGTATTCACTCGAGTTCTGAAGGAACTCAAATATGAAATTTCAGAATTACTAACTGTAGTATGTAATCAATTGCTTAAATCAACTTCTATACCAGAAGACTAGAGGATAGCTAATGTAATGCTGATTTTTAAAAAAGGCTGCAGAGGTAATCCTGGCAATCATAGGCTGGTAAACCTAAATTCAGTACCAGGCAAATTGGTTGATGAACACGGTATGTTGGGCAAGAGTCAACACGGCTTTTGTAATGGGAAATCATGTCTCACCAATCTATTAGAATTCTTTGGGGGGGAGGGGGGTCACCAAATATGTGGACAAGGATGATCCAGTGGATAAAGCATATATGGACTTTCAGAAAGCCTTCAACAAAGTCTCACTCCAAAGGCTCTTGAGCAAAGTAAGCAGCCATGGAATAAGAGGGAAGATCCTCTCATGGATCAGTAACTGGTTAAAAGATAGGAAACAAAAGGTAGGAATAAATCGTCAGTTTTCACAATTTAAAGTGGTCTCCCAAGGATCTGTGCTGGGACCTGCGCTGTTCAACATATTCATAAATGATCTGGATAAGGGGATAGATGGTGAGGTGGAGAAGTTTTCAGATGTTACTAAATTATTCAAGATAGTTAAGCCTAAAGCTGACTGCAAAGAGTTACAAAAGGATCTCACTAAACTGGGTGACTGGGCAACAAAATGGCAAATTAAATTCAACATTGATAAGTGTGAAATAATGCACTCTAAAAAACATAATCCCAATACAAAATGATGAGTTCTAAATTAGCTGTTATCACTCAAGAAAGGGATCTTGGGGTCATTGTGGATAGTTCTCTGAAAACATCTGCTCAGTGTGCAGCAGCAGTCAAAGAAGTTGACAGAATGTTAGGAACCATTGGATGGATAATAAGACAGTAAATATAATACCACTGCATAAATTCATGGTATGCCCATGAATACTGCTTACAGTTCTGATTACCCCACCTCAAAAAATATATTAGAACTGTAAAAGGTACAGAGAAGGACAACAAAAATGATTAGGGGTATGGAACAGCTTCTACATGAGAAAAGATTAAAAACATTGGAACATTTCAGGTTGGGAAAGAGATGACTGGGTGGAGGGAGTGGTAGGGGAGATATGATAGAGGTCTATGAAATCATGAATGGTGTAGAGCAAATGAATAGGAATGTGTAATTTTCCTTTCTATATAACATAAGAACCAGTAGCCACCTAATGAAATTAATAGGCAGCAGGACTAAAACAAACAAAAGGAAGTTCTTCACACAACATATAGGCAACCTGTGGAACTCATTGCCAGGGGATATTGTGAAGACAAAAACTATAACTGGATTCAAAAAAGAATTAAATAAATTCATGAAGGATGGGCCCATCACTGGCTATTAGCCAAGATGGTCAGGGATGCAACCCCATGCTCTGCCTGTCCCTGAGCATCTGACTGCCAGATACTGGGACTGGGTGACAGGGGATAGATCACTTGATGATTGCCTTGTTCTGTTTATTCCCTTTGAAGCACCTGGCACTGGCCACTGACAGAAGACAGAATACTGGGCTAGATGGACCACTGATCTGGTGTGCCCGTTCTTATTTTCCAATGACACAATGGGCTTGGTTACACTAATGTAAATGGGGAGTAAATCTACTGAAGTCAATGGATTTACACTGATGTAAAACTGTGGTAAGTGAGATCAGAATCAGGCTGAGTGAATTAATACATGTGCCTCTGTGAAGACTTCTGATAACAGGGAGCCATCTGGTAGTGCATTTCATCAGAATTAATCTTTAACCACTTGCTTGCTACACAAACAGAATTAATACTGATTAGCCTTTCATCTCTGCAACATATGACACTTGCTTAAATCTTAACAGTGCATTGTAACATTTTGTGAATACAAAGTCTTAGTTTCTAACCCACCACTGAAACTGGTTAAACTATTACTACACAGTGTTATAAAGGTGACAAAGGGAGTGGGGGGGACACTTACAAATGCATGCATTATATTGCATAGCTGGTGGAATCTATTCAAAATTACAGGAGATGAACTTTCATTGTACAGGTCATGCTTAGTCCTTGTCACATGCACACTTGCCTGTTGAATTTCTCTCAGGACAGATGAGATTGGTATCTCTAAAAGTTCTCAGTTACATACCACCCTGAAACCATATTGTTATCTTCCGCAGAAACAAACAAACAATTTAGCCTGACCTACAGTTTATTGTGTAAAAAAAGAAAGAGAGATGGTCACTGGCCAGTGCCCCACTGTAGTAATAAAATGTCTAGACAGCAATTAACATCCATTTCCCCTAAGAATGCAACTGTGTCATCAGCAAATCTTTACTACTTTGCAAGGGACCAATCTAAATATGTTTAATCATTAATCAATTTCCAAAATCTGAGCAGGATTTGCTTCTCATGGGCTTTGTCTTAAAAACTGCAGCCTCTTTATGAGAAAAAGCAAACCGGTGGGAATCATTTTTGCCCCAATCCAGTGGGCAACCCTGTTCCCAAGAGTACTGGTATGTGGCTTATTTGGGCACACTGCACTTTCTGCATGCATTAACACTTTCAGTTACCTTGATTTCTTTCGGTTTCTCTCCTGTTTTTTTGTTTTTGTTTGTAGCAAACAGCAGAGACTAAGAGCATTCAGCAGGATTCTGCACAAACAGTGGTCCTTCATTGTTGGCTAATGTATCTGTCCTCTGACCTAGCTTTTAGTAGTACCCTTAGCCCACTCTCCACTTCTCCAGCAGGCCTCTTTCCCCCATGAGTTATTCTCTCATCTTGTGGGTGGAGACTCTTATACACCACTGATTACTGGAGATGCTTGAGATCACATTACACTTCCTGTCAAGTTGAGTGAAAAGGGAATTATTCTCTAGCTTCGTTCAGCAAATTCTAATAGAAAAAAATCCTCAGCCTACTCCCACTCCTGAAACAGCTACCCAAGAGGTAGAGAGAACAAAAAGTGGAGAGAATACACAAGGGAGGAGGGAACCAGTAAGGCCTAATTCTGACCTAAAGTGCACCAAATGGTGTAAAGCTACTAACGTCAACATCAGAATTTATCCTGATTTGCACTGGCTTATCTGAGACCAGCCTGAGGCACTGGGTGTGCACTAAAGGAATGGAAGAATATATGGAAGAATGTCAAAGGGGCCTAAGTGGCACTAACTGCCACACTGCTTCTTTACCCTTTGGAAACTTTCCCACCACCCAGTGACAGACCGACAGGGGTGGGCCCGGAGGGGGTCATGGCCCCTGGGCACTGGCCTGGGGTGCCAGCAGGGCCCTACTCTTTGAAGCCGCCCCTCAGCTTTTGCAGGCGGCCAGGAGCCGCTGGGCTTTGACATTCCTGGCTCAGGCCTGCCAGGGGCTGAAGGATGCCAGGGAGCTGCAGGGACCCCGCCCATGCAGAGGCCAGGCAGCCAACCCAACAGTGGGCTACAGGGCAGAGCCCCCCCACTTCCCACCACTGGGCAGCCTGGGGGCATCTACCCCTGTCACTCCCACTCCCAGTCCGCACCTGCCACCCCCACAATGAGGGAGAGGAATTGGGGAGAGTGGGAAACGGGCCCACAAGCCCCCCCCCCCCCCCCACAGGTCGCTGTTACCTCACTAACTAAAGACCCCACCAAAGACCCATGGTACGCCATTGCCACCACCCCACTAACTGAAGAGCTAAAAGCTTCTACTTTCAGTTTTGAACACAGACAACTGTTGTGACATTGCTATTGCTGTTCTGTTATACTAAGGGTATATCTACACTGCAGCTGAGAGCAGGCCTCCCAGCCTGGGTAGACAGACACAAGCTGGATCTGATCTAACAAGCGCGCTAAAAATAGCCGTGTGAGTACTGCAACACAGGTGGAAGCAGGGGTTGCCTACCCAAGTACAAGCCCACCCAACCCCCGGAGTCCATACTTGGGTGGGTGGCCTGGGCTGCTGTAACGTCCACACTGCTATTTTTAGTATGCTAGCCTGAGCAGACCAAGCACATGTCTGTTTGCCCGGGTTGGGAGGCACGTGCCCAGCTGCAGTGTAGACACACCCTAAGACTACAGAAAACAGTTACAAATCTGCTTTAGCGATAATTATTTTTATCTAGCTAAGATTCAAACAAGTAGGATATGGGAGAATTACTGCATGAACATTGATGAGTTTTTGGAAATTGAGTTCTCTCTTAAGGCAAACATTTTCTATTTATCTAGCTCCCCATCACCTTTGTATCTGAGTGCCTCACAATCATTTAATTTGTATTCCGCACTCTGTCATGCCTGCATGTGCATAAAAACATAAGAATGGCTATACTGGGTCAGACCAATGGTGCTGCTGGAGGAGTGGAGTGTTGGTTAAGGCTACTTCTTAGACACCAGTATCATGTCTTCCAACAGTGGCCAGTGCCACATGCTTCAAGGGAATGAACAGAACATAGCAAGCATTGAATGATCCATCCACCATCATCCACTTCCAGCATCTTGCATTCAGAGGCTCAGGGACACCCAAACCATGGGGTTGCATTCCTGACCATCTTGGCTAATAGCCATTGATGGACCTATCCTCTATGAAGTTATCTAATTCTTTTTTAAATCCAGTTATGGTTTTCACCTTCACAACATCCTCTGGAAACGAGTTCCATAGGGTGATTGTGCGTGTTGTGAAGAAGGACTTCCTTTTGTTTGTTTTAATCCTGCTGCCTATTAACTTAATTGGGTGACCCTTGGTTCTTGTGTTACATGACAGGATAAATAGCACTTCCTTATTCACTTTCTCCACACCATTCATTATTTTATAGACCTCTATCATATTCCCCCTAATTGTCTCTTTTCCATATTCCCCCTTAATTGTCTCTTTTCCAGGCTGAAATAGTCCCTGTCTTTTTAATTTCTCTTCATAGGGAAACTGTTTCATACCCTTAATCATTTTTGTTGCCCTTCTCCGTACCTTTTCCAATTCTAATATATCTTTTTTGAGATGGGGTGACCCACAGTATTCAAGGTGTGGGCGTACCATGAATTTATACAGTGGCATTATGATATTTATTGTCTTACTATCTATCCCTTTTCTAATGGTTCCTAACATTGTTAGCTTTTTGACTGTCACTGCACATTGAGTGGATGTTTTCAGACAACTGTCCACAATGACTCCAAGATACCTTTCTTGAGTGGTAACAGCTAATTTAGGCTTCATCATTTTGTATGTATAGTTGGGACTTTGTTTTCCATTATGAATTATTTTGCATTTAGCAACACTGAATTTCATTTGCAATTTTGTTGCCCAGTCACCCAGTTTTGCAAGATCTCTTTGTAACTCTTCACAATCAGCTTTGGACTTCACTATCTTGAGTAATTTAATATCATTTACAAACTTTGCCACCTCACTATTTGTCCCCTTTTCAAGATTATTTATGGATATGCTGAACAAAACTGGTCTCAGTTCAGATCCCTGGAGGACACCACTATTTACCTCTCTCCATTATGAAAACTGACTTTTATTCCTACCTTTGTTTTCTATCTTTTAACCTATCCAAGAGAGGACATTCCCTCTTATCCTATGACTGCTTACTTTTCTTAGGAGCCTTTGGTGAGAGATCTTGTCAACAGCTTTCTGAAAGTCCCAGTATACTATGTCAACTGGATTACCCTTGTTCTCATGCTTGTTGACATTCTTCAAGAATTCTAATAGATTGGCGAGGCATGATTTCCCTTTATACAAGCCATGTTGACTCTTCCACAACAAATTGTGCTCATCTATGTGTCTGATAATTCTGTTCTTTACTATAGTTTCAATCAAGTTGTCAGGTACTGAAGTTAGGCTTAACAGCCTGTAATTGCCAGTATCGCCTTTGGAGCCTTTTAAAAAAATTGGTGTTACATTGGTTACCCATCAGTCATCTGGTGCAGAGGCTGATTTGAGCAATAGTGAGTAGGGCTGCAATTTCATATTTGAGTTCCTTTCAGAACAATTGGTTGCATACTGTCTGGTCCTGATGACTTATTACTGTTTGTCCCAAAGCCTCCTCTACTAACACCTCAGTCTGGAACAGTTCCTCAGATTTGTCACCTAAAAAGAATGGTTCAGGTATCAGAATCTCTCTTCCACCCTCTGCAGTGAAGACCAATGCAAAGAATTTATCTGGCTTCTCCACTATGACCTTGTCTTCCTTGAATGCTCCTTTAACTTCTCTCTTGTCCAGTGGCCCCACTAGTTTGGCAGGCTTCCTGCTTTTGATGTAATTAACATTTTTTTTTTTTTTGCTATTAGTGTTTGTGTGTTTTGCTCTTCAAATTATTTTTTGGCTTGCCTAATCATACTTTTACAGGTGACTTGCCAGGATTTATGCTCCTTCCTTTTTTCCTCAATAGGATTTGACTTTCAATTTTTAAAGGATGCCTTTTTGCCTCTAACCCCTTCTTTTACTCTGTTGTTTAGGCATAGTGACATTTTTTTTTGGTCCTTTTACTATTCTTTTTAATTTGGGGAATACATTTAATTTAAGCCTTCATTATGGTATTTTTAAATAGTTTCCATGCAGATTGCAGGCATTTCACTCTTCCTTTTAATTTCTGTTTAACTAGCATCCTCATTTTTGTATAGTTTCCCTTTTTGAAGTTAAATGTTACTGTGGAGGGCTTTTCTGATATTTTCTCCCACAGAAGAATGTTAAATTTAATTACATTATGGTCGCTATTATTGAGTGGTTCAGCTGTATTCCCCTCTTGGACGAGATCCTGTGTTCTGCTTAGGACCTAATCAAGAAATGCTTCTCCTCTTGTGGCTTACAGAACTAGCTGCTCCAAGAAGCAATTATTACGGGTGTCTAGAAACTTTATTTCTGCATCCTGTCCTGTGGTCAAAATGGGGATAATTGAAATCCCCCATTATTACTGAGTTTTCTATTGCTATAGCCTTTCTGATCTCCCTGAGAGTTTTACAATCACAATCACCATCCTGGTCAGGTGGTTGATAGTATATTTCTACTGCTAAACTCTTATTATTCAAGCTTGGAATTTCTATTCATAGAGATTGTATGATACAGTTTGATTCATTTAAGATTTTTACTGTATTTGATTCTGTGCTTTCTTTCACTCCCCCACCAGCATGACCTATTCTGTCATTCCTATATATTTTGTACCCTGGTATTACAGGGTCCCATACAAGCAATGCAAAGCATGTACAAGCAAAACACATAAAACAATAATGTGAACACCATCAACTTTCTTTAAAAATGTTTCCAAGTTATTAATAAAGAAACAGTTTAGACTGATGAACAGAGAGATACAAACTTTATTTATTCAGTACTGAACATACATAGTGCATTATGTAGAGCCAAATAATCTTGGTTCCTGTGCATTGTGTGAATAAAATGGGCTGTGGGCTAGGATGCAGTACAGGACATAGGAGTGGAGGCATGGGAACCTCTATGGCGGGATGGACAGGAGCAACAGAGCCACTTGGCAGATACAGCCAAATAAATGTGTGTTTTAGCCTGTAGATTGTGTAATTAAAGATCACTGTACCTCCCCAAGTCCCCTCAGTGCTCAGCAAGAGTGAGACCTCATAAACAATCCACACAGTGGACTTTCACCCGTTCCTTGGAGCAGTACACACCCTCTGGGAAGGAGTGGGAACAGAGAATGGGCTAATGGTACATTCACACTGTCCACAGAACCACCTCAGCATAAATGGTGGTATATTACAAAGTGAATTGGAATTTGCACTCTCTGTTTGTATAAAGTCCCCATCACCATGGAATCTGAGCACCTTCAAGCAATTTTAAACTTTAAATCCTACCTCACAGAGTTTCGCTTTGTACGTAAGTTCAGTGTAAGTGGGTTCCATTGTTTGTTTGCATGCACACACGCTTACATGTACATAGGCCCAGCAATTTTGTTCAGGAAACGCAGTGGTCATTGGACAAAAGCTGAATGGGCTTTCCTTTTTCCTTCCCTCTTTGTGCTTTAAGTTTCATTGTTAAATGCCAACAGGTTTTTTTGTTTGTTTGTGCGCAAAGGACTTCAACTCCTTAAAGTTCTCTGAAAAATTTGCATAATTGTCCATTATCCTAGTCCCTTATTCTCTGTCTTTCAATGTTTGCTCCTATTAACATTTCACAATATATCAATCACTGATCCCTGGCACTAGCACAATTCATTTTCTGCAAGATGTTATTGAGATTGTAAATAAATGCCACAGCATCAAGGGGCAGACAAGACGGAGCCTGTCAAATCTGGAAGTCGGCAGCAAAGTTATAATTACAGCAGACTGGTGTGAGGTGAGTTCCTTACATCCATAGATTTAATTGTCATCAGCTGCTGGGGAAGTTGGGGCAGAGAGGGAAGATGGAGAGTGACAGGGGTAAAGAGTGTTAGTTAACACTCCCAAATAGACTGTTTTTGCTATTCTAATTACTTGGTTTGTTAATAAGACATCAGCAGAATAATCAGAGACCCTCATGCTTAAAGACAGCATTTGCACAAAGGTTTGTTACACAGAGAGTATTTTAACTGTATTAATTCTAAAATTACAAAATCCTATGAGCTGAGCTGGTGGGCCAAATATTCAAAGGGGCCAACCTTGGCCTCCAAATCTGTGCAGATTTGGTTTAGGTGCCAAACCATTTATTCTTACAATTCTTTATGTACTTTCATTTGCATGTACAAATTATTAGAGCCCTGATTTGGTGACCCATACTTAAATGGAGTTGTATTTCTGCATGTGAGTACTTCAGTGGGACTGCTCATGGAAGGAAATACTACTCAAAGTGAATAAAAGTTGCAGAATAAATCTTTAGGGGTCTTGCAAATACTGCTTTTGCAAGTGACATCATTTGCGTGCACAAATGAGGCCATCTTTTGAAAATGTGTTCAGGTCTGCCTTTTATTTAGCAAAAAAAAAAAATCAGACGATAACTCATTAACTGGAGAGAAAGAGGAAGTAATTTGCAACAGTGAAACCAATTATTTGTTAACCCTCTGAATCACAACATTTAGATTGAGATAACTCTCTGAATCTAGAGTTCCCCAAATTCCAGAGAGGTTTGGATTCAGCATTCTTGTTTAGGCCTATTATAGGAGTAGGCTGGAGCAGCAACATTCAGATCTTGATCCAAGCATTTCCATTGTTTGGAAAGTTTTGGATCTGTGCTTCAGGTATAAAGTCCACCACTAGTTAACTCAAATAACATAAGAGATAGAGATGGTTGGAGAATTTCCATCAAAATGGGGACGGGGACAAAAATAGCAGGTGAAAATTTCAGTGAAAATGTTTTCTGTTTTCCAGCCAGCTTTACCCAGACACCCTGTTTTACGTGTCTATTTTATGTGGCTCTTGGACGAGCTTATTGTGGTCAAATGGACATAGAATGAAGGCAGCTCATTTGACCCCCTTTGCAGATCTCCTTGTCATTTAGAACCCCTCTTCACACCGTGAACATAGTGCTACAGTGCGGTAGATAGCGATAGTAATGCTATTGATGATGGGTACAAGGATTAAATGTAAAGAAAGCAAAAAAACCTCAAAACCCAAAACAGACAAACAAAAACCCCAAAACAAACGACCGGCATGCTAATAATTATCTTGTAAATATAAGTGTACTGTGGATTATTATCTATACTCTACAGACTTGACCTTGCAAGTCCATGTGGTATGTAACAGGGAGCGCAAGGGCAGGTGGAAGCTGCACCTGGGAGCCAGTAAGGTTAAGCAGTCTTCTCCATAGATACAGATACAGTCTTCTTCATAAAAGCATACACCTCCAGCTCTTTGCATGCCCACTCCCTCATGCTGAAGAAAGCAGGGTAAAAGAAGGAGAAGGGTGTGGGAGAAGAACGGAAACATCTGAGGAGACAGATATGAATGAAGTGATTATTTATGGCTTCTTTCATAAGCTTCCTCTGCTCCTGGACAGGAGTAATTGGGTGGCTAGGAAGTATTATTCTCAATGCAGTATTCTAATATGCTCCCTCTCCAGTGCCTCCCCTTTTACCTAGCCGTTATGTGTGTAGCACTACATATTTGCACTGCGCAGGATCCAGCCTCCGTGCTATCAGTCAGGAATGGCTTTTATGGGAATACACCCAGAAGGAAGAAGTTACACATTTTGACTGATGAAAACATAAGCCTAACAGAATGAAAAGAACAGTAACTTCTCTCAGGCTTAATAGGAAAAATCTCCCTTTTCAGTCATCGTCTTCTATGGAGTTGTCAGGAATGGTGCACTGCTCTTTGATGAGAAGCATGATGCTCTTTCAAAGACAAGGGGAATCTTCTATAAATAAATAAATACTGTGCCTGTAGCGCAGGATTCATTTGAGTCAAGAGTTTAAGACTGAGATTTGCCAAAAAAATAGTCAGAGCTTTGGACCAAATTTACCAATGGGACAAGTGAGCAGAACTCCTGTGCTACTATGGAATCTAGCTCAATATCTGAAGGTTTTAATCACATTACTTTAAGTTTCAATTTCATCAAGAGTTAACCATTACCGTGAAAGGCAGGTATTCTTCCGACGTCTAAGATACTTAGCAAACGTTGACACTTTTTAACACTCAGTGCTGCAGGAGGAGTGCTGAAGTTTTTGTTACTTCACAGTAAATTGTAACAAATTAGTGTAACCTGCCTCAGTCCTCTATCTTGCTGCAGTGTCAAGAAACCACTCCGGTGATATACCTCTCTGTACACACGAAGTCACAGAAAATTGGTGCATAGCTGCAGACACAGGGACTTTGTATTCACAATATATGTGACATGCATAGACACGCATTCATGCCAGTATACTATTAATCACTATTCAATTTATGAAAGCTATTTTACAGACTACTTCTATTACCCCTGTCTGATGAGTTGTTTACATACCACCATGGGAATTCCATTCTTTAGACAGTAGGGAAGCCATGCACAATGCCCTTTTTATTTTTAAATATTCACCATTCAATACTTCTATTTGTTTTTAGAGTGCTGGTGACTGTCATTGTACTGTAATTGTAAATCCTGAAGCTTCATCAGTATTACTTACAACTTCTGCAGAGCTCAATGAGTATGTGCTACTGCCCCAACTCTGAACGTACTCCACTGTGTGATGGGATCCTGCAAATTCCCTTTCAGAAGTCCAGGTATGAAGACAGAACTTTATGAGAAAAAAGTTTATGCTCTTAAACAATCAAAGAAGAGTGTGTCATAGCATCAGAAATGAAAAAGACCTGTTAGGTCATTTAGTTTATCCGCTTGGCAGTAGAGGATTGTTTTCTATATTATGTCTGTGTACTTTTTACATCTTACAGAAGGAACACTCTGGAATATACAGAGCTGGCGAGAGGACAAATATTCCATTTTGCAGCAACATCAAGGTTTCAGAGCACAGTTTTTCAATCCAGATCATTCTGAATCTGACGAAGTAAGGGCTTGAAAGTGGGTCTCCCACCTTCCAGGCCAGTGTCCTAATCACCACTTTCTAGAGCGTCTCTCTTTCTCATGAAAACTTTCTCAAAATGCATACATATCCGCAAAGCATTTTGGTTCCAACCAGCTCTAAAAACAAGTGTAATTGTTTGTGAGACGTTCAGATATTATGGTGTTGACTGCTGTACAAATACCTCAGGCAAATCCTGTCAAGTACTGAGCACCTGCACACCCCACTGATGTCCATGGGACCCTCTCAGAACTTGCCTCTAGATGGATGGATGAAGACAAATCAAATGAAAAAGTCTTGTTAGGTATTTGATTATACTGAGCTTTTAGGTTGCAAAAATTTAAATTTCAACTGCTTGGGGAAAAAAAGGAAGGAGAGAGAATACGAGTGTAGGTGTCTAAAACATTATATGATATTTAAATAAAGAGTTGGTTAAGAAACGTCAAAAACCATGTATGAAACAAATCCTCACAACGATTATCACAAAGTTCATTCACAAAGACTGAGAGACACACTCATGGACTTCTTGCCACACAGATGATTGTTCTTTAAGTCTTAGGTATTGCACATAAAAATCAGTGGTATTTTAACAGATTGTAAAAAAAAAAGAGTCCTACTAGCAATAATAAAACAAAGTTCACCCTTCCTGAGACAGATGAACATATCCTCTCCCCTAATCAGCAGAAATTGCCAGCTAAGTTGCTGTAGTCTCTGCAGTCAATTTCATTTAACACAATTTTGGAAATATTGTATTTAAAAGTCAAAAAAAAAAAAAAAAAGTAAGTTAAATCTGAAAGTGACTTTACAGTTTTGCTTTTAATTCCATCAGGTTCCACTTAAGTGAACGGAATGTACTTAGAGTTGCTATTGTGACTTTATGGAATTTTCAAAACTTGCACTCAAAAAACCAACAAACTTGTTAGGCTGTAACTTCATTTTTCTGCAGATGCAGTTTAAAGCTCTCAATCTATAACTGTGAAGAGAACACATTTTAATTTTAAAAAGTGAACATATGCCCAGATTATTCAAGGGATTTTGCTATGATTAAGAAGGGAATCCAGGTCTGTTTAAGTAGAAATCTGACTAGGTATCTGATCTCTTTTTTTCTAGATGTCCCCAATGTCTGCGATCTGTGATGTATTAATTTTGTGGAAATTCAAGCCTGAGCTGAAGACTAGAGAGTTTGTGTAAGACAATAGGACTATGGACCATTATATCTTTTTCCTAAAGGACTGTCATTCCTTCAGATCTTTATGAAAAACAGTCCTATGGATTTTAATAAACATGGAACCCATAAAGTGTTATAGACAATAAATAGAATTCTATAAAATTTACTAAAATACTAATTGAATTTAATAGATGGTGCTACCCTTTCTAAATAATTTTGAAACCGTTCTATGATATTCAATAGAGAATGATATCCTAGCTATAACATTTTGTAGGTTGCTTTAAAAGTTCCATTAAATATTCTAGGACTTTTCCCTACTGGAAGGGGAAACAAACAAAAAAAGATAGATAGCAAGACATTAGCAATCTTGAACAATGATTTCAGACATCTTTAATGCTTTCTGTCCCACTTCCACGGATGCACTACATAATTTAAGAGGGGCAGCATAGAGAAACTAGGGATCATTTGAAGATTGATTTCACCCTCTTTCAATACAGTACAAGCTGTTTGTTTAAGGAAACCTTCCACAAGACTCTTGGGACTATTCCTCTTTTGTCACTAACAAGAAAAAGTTTTGTAATTTACATGGAGGAGATGTAAACAAGTAGCTGACATACATAAATCTCACAAAAACAACAAGAGTCCTTTAGCACCTTAAAGACTAATAAATTTCTGCAGGCATAAACTTTCGTGGGCTGCAACCCACTTCGTCAGATGCATGAAATGGAAATCAGACTTCAGGAAGAAACTGCAGAGCTGGAAGTCATATGCGAACTTGACACAATCAGACTGGGTCTGAATAGGGACTTGTAATGGTTATCCCATTACAAGAAGTAATTGTCACTGGTCACACATTCTCACCTTCTAATCAACGGTTGTGAATAGGCCTCATCTACTCTAACTGAACTGACTTTGTTAGCACTTGCCCTCACCATTGTTGTTTCTTACCCTTGGATGTATATATATATATACCTCCTATCTGTGATTTCCATTTCATGCATCTGACGAAGTGGGTTGCAGCCCACGAAATCTTATGCCCGCAGAAATTTGTTAGTCTTTAAGGTGCTACAGGACTCTCATTGTTTTTGCTGTGTACAGACTAACACGGCTACCCCTCTGGAATAAATCTCACAGATAATTCTCTCAAGATGAAAGTCTGTGGGGGGATGCACACGGTTCTCTTCATTACTTAGGCCCTCTATGTGAAACAGGGTGAGCAGTCATGCAGGTCTTCTTCCCTCACCCCTTCTCCTACATACTGGCCCCAAGTAGACTGGGGATGGACCTAATGGCTTTGTACTCACACAGATCAAAGGGCCTGAAATCCCAGCATCACATGTAGGCTGTGTAGGAAAAGGGGCCACTGTTCCAGGACACATGTCGGAATAGCAGCCATGGAAAGGCTGAACTGCAGCCTGCCTACAGGTTGGGTAAGGTGAATTCAGTCTGTCCAATCTCTGTGGGACGCCCTGCAGAAAGTCAGATTACCAGGCCTTTGAACTTCCATTCTAGGAAGCCAAAAAAGGAACCTCCTTGAAATCTCTATTTTTAGGGCTTCCCCTTTTGGCGTGTAAGCGATAGTCTGATCTTAGCTATCACTCTTAGGAGTATACCCTCAAACCTCCATCTATAAAAACTGCAGTGCTTTCCTTTTTAACTTAAACTATAGTATAGTATGGAAAATGTAAGAGAAACTCTACACAGAAAAGCGGAGGAGGAGAGGGTGTCAAGCTACTCAAATTAATCTAATATATTTTGTTTCTTGGATTGTTTGCCATTGTTTGTAAGGAACCTGTGCTTAACAGGCTTTCACAGCAGTGTCAGAGACTGATGTGTGTCTATGTATAGTACAGAGATAGGTGTGAACAAAAATCTTGGTTGGAAATACTCTCAAACTTTGGGAATGTTCAGATCCAGAAGGATAAAAATTTTGCAGCTGAGGGCTGGTACGTGGCATTAGAATACCATCCAAGCTGTATTCTCTTTAACCCATATTTGAGAGGAACGGGCAGAAGGGAGAACTTCTTTTTGCCCTTTTCATCTAGCACATATTTCATGGCATCACAAGAAGTTGGCTGGTGGCTTAGATGATCTAAAGAACCTCTCTGCACAGAAGATGGATCCAGATGGCAATACCAGAGCCAAACCTACTCATACTTTGCAGAAGTTTGGAGCTGAATTGGGATTTTGGAGCTCAGGTCCATCTGGCAATATACAGAGCAAACTAAGAAATGAATACAGGGTACAAGGGTTGAGCCCACTCTAGGGTGAACCTCTTTTATTAGTAGACATTCATTTTCCCTAAGAAGCCCCTTTTCACATAGTTGCAGTATTTACAGAATATGCCCTTTGCACTGCCAATATACAATATTCAGTTGCTACCGTAAAGGTTTAAATCTAGGACATTGATGCTAAACTGTCACTTAGGGAAAACACCAGCTCTAGGGTGAGAAATATGCCATAGCATTTTGTTGTTCAATAACTGCCCTCTGGCTGTACCCCTCTTATGTGAAGTAACCAGGGTCACAGCACGGAACTGAGAGAGGGTGGAGATGGTATCAGCCATAGCCCATAGACTACACTCTTCTTTTCTGGCTTGCTTGGTTAATAAAAGGTTGGTGGGTGGGAGATTCCACTGTGCTGTGCTGGGCAGGGTTGTGGAGTGCAGCTTATTCCTCTTCTGTATGCTGCAGACCGCACTCAAACTCATAGCACAGCTTTTGCTGTTTGTTTAAGAGCAGTCAGGACCAGAATCAGCTAGGTGAAGAAGGTACAAGGCATAGCCAGGATCAGGAAGCAGCTTGCACTCCTAGCACCCTATCCTACAAGAGTTCCCTTCTAGTCCTTAGTCTCTTAGCTGTCTCTGGCAGTGCACTTCCCTCCCTTTCCCCCACCATCGATAATAACTGGTTCTAAACTTGGCGAGTCCATAGATCCTTTCCCGCTCAGAGCCCAGACCTGCAGATCCTTGGATCCTGTGCTAATCCATCCCTGATAGTGACTCTGCATTCCAACTTTGGAACACTTCTATGCACCTCAGGATGCCTCAGACTATGTTTTCACGCCCTCTCCCCTGCCCCAACATTCAGACCTTGTGCATGTTTGCCCAAGAAATGAAGCAGTGTATTTCAATCTGAAATTTTGTTGTAATAATTTGCATTTGACCTGAAAATGCAAGACTTAATTTAGATTTTATGTGGAAACAGTGGGTAGAGCAATAGCTTTATTACTGAGCTTTTATATATAAGCTTGGTAGTTATATCCTGCTTGCCAGTGAATATTTATTCATATGATACAACTGACACCCTTTACTCCGTGAGCCACATGACCTGAATAATAGGAGTGGTGTAGGTCATGACAGGTGCGTTGCCACAGTTGTGATGGAAGCTTGTAGAATGCCTGACTCAAGTCAGTGCTGTCAGCTTTTATGAAAATAAAAGGCTATGTTCTTTTCACATAAGAAACGAAAAAAGATTTCAGATGATCTGTTACCTGGTTAAACACACAGACATAGACACGTGATGATGTATATACACACACACAGACCCTATATATATTAATATATATAATCAGAATGGGCCCCATATTGAAATACTCAACATCCTGACTTCCTTAACAACATTGTCCTCTTATAGGCCAGGGTATACTGAACAAAAGGGACAATCATCTCTTAAGCTGCTTCAGTAAATATTGCTGGTAAGTTATGGTACTTCCATGGAAGCATGACGCCATAATATTATCCAATCAGTATTAGCTGATGCTGTGATGCCCTTGTTGGAAGTGATTCTTTTTCTTGATGTTTTCTCTGGAAATAACATTTTTTTTAAAGTGCCAGAGCTCTTACCAGTCATTTAGATCAAGTTCTGAAAATTCTTACCTACTTACATTCCTCATAACATCCTGTTTGAAGGCTCTCACAGTTCATTGAACCAGTTCAGCCTAGCTCTAAACATAAATAAACACAAGGCAGTCTTGTCTCTTATGCAACTCTTGTACACAAGATCACAACAAGATTGTGGGATCTACTTAAGAGCTCAGTGCCATCTACAGCAACAGAAAACAGAATAAAATATCAGGCATGCTCCTGCAACAAACTTGTGGAAAACACACACAAAAAGAAGGCACTGAACAGTCATTTAGGCTTTTCTTTAAGAGTCCTGCCTAACTAGGCCACCCATGAGCTATGTGCCTAGTATTCAGACAGCTAGCCTAAAAAAGGATCTGGCTTTTGCTTATATTTATTAAATCTTCAGGAAGAACCCATCAATCACAACAATGGGTTTTAAATGTTTTCTGGGAGAGGGGAGTCCCATAAACTCTCTTTGAAATGTCTTTTGCTGAAGGTAAAACATCTGAAGAACATAAATAGCTGCTCCTCTTTCCAATGAGTAACCTTGTCAAAGTGGATAGAATAGAAGGGATGGGGGAGGGGTGCCATCATGAAAAGGAAAAGCAATAAAAGATTCCTTATGACAGCAATTTACACATTTACTGCTCTTTGATATGTTAACTAGATTTTGCAAAATGGAATTCTTTGTCTTTTAGAGATCCTTTGGCAGTGATAGTTCACAGCCAGAACAACGTTTTGCAATAGACATAATGCATCTTCTAATTAATAAGGTAACTTGGGCAACCTCTCTAAATCAGTGACCTCATTATAGCAGGATACAAGTGAATAGTTGTTCATAAGGAAGGAAAGCTCCTCATAACACCAGTATCATTATTTACTGTGTGCACTGACTAAAGTGTATTGGATTAAATACCAGGGGATCAATAGGTTATGGGCCCTATTCACTAAACTTTTACAATGCCTTACGGAACCTTTGATTCTAGAAAACAGAACTTTTCAATTCAGAAAATTAGTGATGAAGTACTGCAGATTTCCAGTTTGCATATTCAGCAGTTCATATGATGCAAATTGTCCAAATGTAAAAAAAAAATAAAAAAATAGGGAGGTCAATATGTAAGCTAAAGTGAACAGCATTTTAAAATGATTTTCTTATATACACACACACTGCTGTGAAATAGAATGTAATATTAGTCCATGAATGTGATACACATTTTAACATAACAGGACAAAATTTGATATATCATTCAGAACTGTATTATTATAGGAATTAACATAGAGGCACCCACATCAACAGAAAATATGCTTCGTCCTGAAATATGGCTATCAGTCTAAAGACTCTTCCCTGGAAATATATTCAGTCACTAAATTAGGATCAATATCATAGCAATTGAATGCATTTTCGTTGTGCTAGCAAACATACGCAGAGGTGGTTGCATTTCAGTGGTGTGGAAAGTGATTCATATTGATTCAGTGGAATTATTCAGGCTGAGAGTTGCTATATAAATGTAAGATATTATTATAATTATCATTATGACATATGGCAGTAAGAATACTAAATAGCAATTACATTTCCAATAGCTGATATTAATAGCATTTTCAGCAATTCCTTTCAAGCACAGAGGACTGTCCAATTTAAAATGGCTCATAATATTTAGGTATAGTGCAGTAATTTTTTTTTGTCAAATGTTTATCTATCCCCAGATGCATTTTGTTCAGCAGAAGTAGGAGCACCCAGAATCCGAGTACATGGATATATTATGCTATTGTCTTCCCCATATTATTAGCCTTTTTTTAACTACTTATGACCTTCTCCTAGTCAAGACCCACACCTCTTATCCAATCTTTCTTCATCCTGTCATCTCCCAAACCTTGACTTCAAACTCCTGGGTGTTATCTTTATTCCTATGTCTCACACATTCTTTTCCTTCCTTTCCTTTTTCTGCTCCTTTGAAACGCCTAGTCCATGTCCACAAATTCACCATGATCAACAACCTGAATTGCATTCATAGGGGTTGCACTGAATGGGAGACACATACAATTATGCATCATGTACATACATCTACAAGGACAGAATGTTTTAGCATGACAGTCATTATTATCTGCATTATTTTTGCAAGATAATATAATCTGTAAAGAAGCTAATAGAAAGTTACTAGACAGCCTGCTTTATTTTTCTCATCATGGAGAAAACTGAATTTATATTTCAGAATACAGTCTCTGCTAAGTAGTTTTGATCCAGCTCCCATTCCAGTTTTTAAGAGGCGCTGGATCAGATGCATTGTTTATGTGTTTCTCCTAAATGTTCCCATATGTCATGAAACTTGCAGTAGACATAGCCTGATAAACACAGAAGAGGAAGAAGAACCAAGTGACAGTAACATGGGCTAATGTTGAATGAATCTCTCCAGCAACAGAACCACTTATATATTCAGGACAGATTTTTTTCCTAATGGTACAGCCCTTTTCCTCCCTATTTCTTAAGGGATGCACCTTGACTGTTTTAATGTCTAACTGTTGAAATTTTACAAAAGAACCCGCAGCCCAGATTCTTCAGGTTCTGATATCAGACCCATCATCATGGTATTGTCACACCTTCCACTAGTGCTTTAAGTGATGCAACTTACATCTATCACATATAGTTCTTTCTGTCTCTCATTCTCTCCCCAAGGACAATATTATGATGTGAAGTTTTTCATTTTTAACCTGTGCTAGGTGTCTTTATTAGTAAAGGCGATGTTGAAGAAGTAGGTGCCTTGTGCTTGGAACAAAGGGGAAATGGTGAATCTATCACTAAACTAGACATGGACATGAACCAAAAGCTTGGATCACATCCCTACCTCTATAACTGGCTGACAAAAACCCTGGGATCTGAAATGCCCTAAACTTCAAGGTGTTCAAAATCTTGACCTGCGTCTAAATTTTGTGTTCCAAGGCCCCCTCTACTATTAAAGAAAAAAACATCTAATGTTATTTAGCAACCCTCCCCCTGCCAAAACATTAAAATCATCTGGCCAATATCTCCTCTCAGTTACACTGGTGTAATTGCATTTAAATCAGATTTACACAGGTATCTATGATAGCAAAATTTGGTTTCCCTTATAGTTGCTATTAACATTTATCAGCATCACCCACCAGTACTGAAAGGGTAATGTTTTCATGTAAAGCTATAAGCTGAGCCCAGATTTACTCTTTAATTTACCTTTTGCTGATTTATCGCTTCACTAATAACATAATAGCTTTTCCCATTAGTTTATTATTATTATTATTTATTATTGGTATTGGTATTATTCCGAAGGAAAATGAAAACAAAGTAGAGAAGTGACCTAGTTTCAAAGGCAGTGCATTATTTTCAAGAGTTCAGCAACACTGCACTGAATGGACAGTTTCCATTTTACCAGCATTCAATCACTGGCATTTGTCTTTTGTATCCCAGAGCAATTGCATAACTCTAATATTGACCTTAACCAGAGCCCTTTGTTTCTCACCCTAACAGCCAAAAGCATTAAAAATGCGTGTTTACTTAATTTGTCCTGGCGTGCAGTGTAATTACAAGCAGTTTGTTTTCTCTGTTGTAAAATATGGGCTAGAGAAGGAATAAAGTAATGTGGAAAATTAACATTGTGATGTACTGTATAGTGGAATAACACTAAAAACACTTAGCAGTGTTAGTACTGGAGGTGCTATTTGTGTTGTGTGCAAGAGCAATAAAGAATTAAATGCCTCTTTCTAAACTATATTTGCATGATTTTCAGCTGCAGTAAAATTAATCTGATCTGCCTCTAAGTACGAAAGAAAAAAAAAAAAGTACCAGTGGAACCGAATAGCACTTGCGCAGGCTTTTAAGTTGTATTCTTTTAGCTGTTGAATACTACAGCACTGCTTAATGAAATAAATTACTGTGAAAAACCTGACCAAGATTGAAAACATTCAGAGATTCCGAAGCTCTGGCTGGAGTCCATACAAAGCTCTTCCACCCTAGCATGGCCATGTCTGTAGGACCTTTTGATGCCATGTTAACTACTGGTAAGGAGGAAGACTGGGCATGCTGTAGCAGTGCATCTTAATAGGTTATTTCCCTTCATTGTCTGAATGAGAGCCGCTGTATCCGACTGTGTAAATCATTCCTCCACTGTTCTAACTCTTTCTGCAAAGCAGTTGCCCCTCTTTCCTATCTTCCTTTCTCTTTGTACAGCACAGTGAGCCAAACTATGATCTTGGTTACCCTGGAGTAACTCCATATTTACTCCACCACAACAAAGCAGAATTCATCCTCCTTCTCTTTATTTTCAGTATCATTCTTTCTATAAGGTACCCTTTCATATTTTGTATGCAGGACCCTAGATAAAGAATAAATTGTGTTGCATCCTTCATCCTATGTATTTGATTAAAGGGACAGAAACTTAAAATATTAAAATAGATGGAAAAGAAACAACTTGTCCGTACATAGTTATGTTGCTTTTGGTTTGGTTGGGATTTTTGTTTTGTTTTGTTGTTTTACTTCTATAGAGATTCACCCCTCTCCCCTGCAAGCAATATTAGTTTTTAAAAAAATTTAGCTCTGCTGGTTAAAATAAACCTTTGAGCCCTATGTTATTATTATGAAACAACCATGAATTAAGCCCTCCAGAGCTGTATTTTAGAGAATGTTTTCTGAGTGGAAAGATTAACCCAGCAAGCAGATTCCCATACTAAAGATATGATGCTGCTCCATTTGCATGAGCCAGCCACCCTTTATCAGGGGAAAAGTTATGTCCAGTCTCCTTGCTCTGGCCACTGTCCATCTTGTCATCTGACTCATCTTTATTTTTTTAACAAGTTGAGATAAACCTCGAAGACAAGGGGGCTTTTAACAGCCGTAAAGAAGAAATCCAGCTCAATTCTAGTGCTAGCTGGAGGTAGGGAAGTCATTAGATTAACCTCTCTTGACAGGTCAAGCTCAGCAAATATTCTTAAAAATAACTCTTGCAGTAATTTATGACCTTTTGGGAGCATAATCAATAGTGTTAAGAGGAGAGGCAGCCAGACAGCACTTCCTGATTGGAGAAAGTTTCTTGTCTTTGTAATGTTTGCATTCTGTCTGCTTGTATGCACTAAGACTGACTGCCAGTGATATCATACCCCTTTTACTCCATCAGTTTCAGAGACATACATTTTTATTGTCAATTTACCGTCTCCTCGGTTATTTAGTACAGTATCTATTTCCAACACACATCAGTGTGCAAATGCAATTACAAAGCGAGGAGAAACAGCATAGCCCAACTTCTGCCACATCCGCTCTCTCCCCTTTGGATCATTTGATGGAGAATGACTCTTATGCCCTACGACCCCAGCGAAGACCTATGCAAAGATGTATGCATATACTTCATTTTATGCACTGAGAGTAATTTCATTGACTTCAGTATGACAACTTGTATTGTGTAATTAAGCACACGCCTAACTCTTTGAAGGATCAGAGTTTGGAAGAATTTCGGGCTATGGTTCTGTATTTCCCGCTCCCAATATAAAAACACTTAGCCCCCACTGGTTGCCATCCCCTCCTGATAAAAATGAGGTAATGATGTACGATATCTTTATTGCTAGTCCAACATCCTGCCTGCAGCATAAATGGAGATAAAGTTTCCACTCTTGACCTAATTTTTTTTTTTTTGAGTTTTCTGAAGATATTAATTTGGGGAATTACCAAAAAATCTAGATAATTATTTGAAAAAGCAATAGTAGTGCATGCCCATTCAGAGGTAAGTGTGTCTGTCAGTGAGAGGGAGAGAGAATGAGCTTTCTCTGCCTCACCCTCTCGGCAGATACAGGGGAAGAGAAGAGAAATGCCTGCTCCTACCCTTTTGCTTCTGAAACTGAATATCATACCACACTGAGTTTTTTCATGGATCTCTGCCGTGCCTGGTGCATATGAATTTGAAGGTTTGCTGAACTTAAATATATTTCAATTTGTAAAATGACACCACGAGTTTTTTGAGCCCTGCCATTACTTAGGCCCTGCCTATGCTGCAAAATAAAGTCTACCTAACTAGTGTCAGCATACAGCTGCCACAATAATTACATCACTTTTGCATGTCTACACTTGGCTCCTTGTGTTGGCAGTGTGTGTCCTTAATAGGAACCCGTGTATCAATTGTACTGTCAGTGTGGGGCATTGTGGGATGGCTCCTGAAAGCCAGTAAAAGTTGATGTAAGCAGTGCAGTGTTTATATGACACTGAGTCAACTTAATTAAATCAGCCTTGACTCTACGCCACTCGTGGAGGTGGAGTTATTAAGTCGGCACAGCGGGGCAGTTACATTGGTGGGAGTGACATTTAAGTGTGGACACTTCCATAGTTAGGTCTACATAAGCTGCCTTGCATTGACCTAACTCTGTAGTGTAGACCGGACCTTCGACACACATACAAGTTACACTAACCTCAGAAAGACTCACTCATACACTCACCACCACCAATAGCGGCTAACTGTAAACAAACTGAAAATATTGTCCAATCAAACAATTTAAAGGGGATGATAAAACAAACAAGATGTAAATGTAAAAAGGAGATTAATAGTTCCACTTTTTACTCACATTATTAATTTATTTGGTCATGGCTGATATTTCCGCTAGCTTTTATATTACCAAGATTGCTCCCACAACAATCCAAATAAATAAAAAGGAGAGACTTATTTTCTCCAGGTTCAGGACTGGATCCTGCACTGAGAGCCATGGAGGAGATTTCAGTGTGGATTTGCATGGACACAGAGGTGTACCCACACAGATCAAAAAGGCAGGACTCAGAAACTAGCCCACCCCACCTTGGGGGGAGTTGCTGAGGCGAATAGTTTTATGGGATTTGGTGAGTCACCTTATAAAAATAGGGGCATACTCGTTATGACAATACACTTGGAATTACTGGATGGCAGTTGTTTTCCAGGTACTAAGGACGGACCAATGATTTCCAAACATAACAGAATAAAAATAATTTAGGAAAAACAAATATTGCTCCTTTCACAAGTCTCTGGCAAAGGTGTTAATGCCCACTGTACTTCATGTCAGATCCTAGCATCTATTTTAGTGCACACTGCCAGCGGCTGAGAAACTCCAAGCTTTTCTCAGGACGGGTGACTAAGGTGAATAAGGCCTATTCTCTTCACACTCCACCTTCATCAACATTTCATTCTTAGGAGCTGAGCAGCTGGAAAGGATTACAGGGGTTGATTATAGCAAGGCTCACCCTAAAGTAATGTGGAGTGAAGTTTAAAACTGTCTTTGGTTACAGAGAGATTATTATAACGTGAATGAAAATTGGGGTCAAATCATATCCACTTCTGTGCGGGGTGCCCAAGGGGAGGAAAGACAGCACAAAACATTCCCTCTTTGTACCCCTGAACAGGCACCAGACACAATAATGGCACTGGGGCTCAGGAGAGCCCAATTTTCCTACTAGTTGCAGGCATGCAACTCCTCTTCACTTCAGAGGGAATTGTGTGCGCGCGAGGTATGGGATGAACTGGTCCATCGAGTACAAGTAATGTGTGGGGTTAGCTCCAGTGAGTACACTACACTTTCCAAAATAGGTGGAGGCTAGACATGGGGGGGGGGGGGGAGGAGTCAGATTCATCTTTGTTCCTACAAGGCACAATGCCTTCAGTAGCTCCAGATGGGACAGAGCATTTCTGTGTTCTGTCCAGGGCAGCCAGGTAGCTTTACCCGCCATACTTTGTTCCTTTGGGTATTAGAGCATGTTTAATCACTGATGAATGTTTGTAAAGATTCTCCCTTGTTGGCATCTAACATTGTCTGCAGTCTTTATGTTCCCGTTGGGCTGGGGAAAAGAAACCCTTAAGTGCAGAAAAAGTCGCACAAGCACAAACAAAAATGGAGTGAAGAGCATACACCTTTTTACTTATGAACTCTGAGCACTCTAAAATCGGAAACTGTTTATCCATAATTACCTCCTGTACACAATGCATTCCTATTTAGTAAGATCTGAAGATCAGTATGCCTGAACCTAAAGCACATACAGTGTGGCATAGGGTGCCTTGAAAGAAATTCATAGATTTTAAGGCCAGAAAGGGACCATTATGCTTTTCTAGTATGATTTCCTGCATAACACATGCCAAAGAACCTCACCCAATAATTCCTGTATCAATCCAGATATGATGTGAGACTTAGTCCATAACTGGATTTTTTCAGTCTACAGTAGATCACAAAATGAGTCCACTGATTCTGAAGTAGTAACCATAAAAAAGAATAAAAATGAGGAAAAACCTCTGCTTAAAAAAAGATATCGTTAGCTTTAGACTTTGTGCCAGCTTCAAAAAGTTCCTAAATTTTGCACTCAAATTACCATTAATTCTGCAATTCTGTTGAATTTTTTAAAACAGCATGACCAAATAGAGCTATCTCTCTGCTCTTTCTTTGGCCCATTGACTTAATATCAGACTTATGGATCTCAGCAAACTCTGCACATACTAATGATATAATGGTTTCTATTGGTCATTATTGCAGTATATTTAAAGGGGGGGAAAGTAGGGGAACATTAAACAACTAGAAAAAGTAAACTAACAAGGACAAAAATAGTATCATACTAATTACATGATAATGTAAGTCTTGGTTATGTTTTATTATCTTTCAGGAAATATTGTAGAACTCAGCAGTGATTTTGCAGTCATATCATCATCCTGAACTTAAAGTCACAAAAGCTTTGTAGCAGCCTCTTTCTTCTGCATGACATACTCCATCTCATACATTATAGCGCCAGTAGAGCAGCTGTTCCACCCACAGAATTCCCATTTACTTCTGTGTTTGAACTGCGAGTGGGTCAGTTGCAGAAGCAAGACCTTAAAATATTTATTTAACAGGAATGTACAAAATTTAGATATTTTTGTGCATTCTCCAAAGCATGGATCTACATTTTTCCAAGAAACAAAACATCATTTCCCATGAAAAAAATCTTCTCACATGTTTATACAGTTAGTACTCTACATGATAATTTCTTATACAGCACTGATCAGATGCTACACTGAGCACTATAGATCACATCCTGTCTCTTTCAAGCCAAGCTGATTTCTCAGGCCTACCATTACCACGAGGTATTTAGAATTCTACCCAAGGCAAAAAATGTACTCATCAGTATTACACATCTCCGTCTTTGTAATGGCATGCATATATAATTGAACTTGCACTGACAAATTTGCCTTCACACTCAGATTTAAACTTGTTGAAATAGTAGGTCTTAAAAAAAAATGAGAACACACACAACTTGCAAGGATGTTTCTGAGGGGTTGTGCCTACATTTTATTTTCACTCATGACCTCTTCAGCACCCTTTGAGAGCAATGTGTCACTAAGTCCTGTGGGGCAAATGTGCATGCCATCTCCTATCAGAGAGTCTCTGTTTCTCTATATAGTATGCATGTAGTGGGCTAATTGACTGCACCATTCCTTTCAAAGAGTCCTGGTTCATGAAGTGTATATGAAGCCAAATCATTTTGAAATTGAGCATTGATAAGTGGGTAATGAATGCCATTATAACTGACTGTTTCCATATGTAGCCCAATCATAGCTTCTCTTGTATGTGATTTTGAGAAAATGAACAAACTTGTATCTGCAAGTGCTTGTAAATGTTTCATGTCTATTCACCAAATGATTGAAAGAAAGTCTCCAAGCATCCCTGCTATGAGCTATTTCAACATTTGCTGTGGTTCCCTTCTGACTATGGAAAGTCAAAGCCCATGCAGAGAGACAGAGAGCAAAAGCGAGCATGTTTGTGTGTGTAAGAAAGAGAGAGAGCTACACATCTGGGAGTGAAATGAGCTTTGGTGAGCTGAATGTGAATTCAGGCTGCTAAGGATTGATTCTTGGGCAACACAGTTATGCTAGGCAGGCATTTCCACTGATGAACTCTATATAGGACTTCAAATTCTCAACAAAGAGGCAGCAGATATAAAACCCTTTTCTTTTTTCCCCTCAGAAAGCCTTCATACTTCTTTCTATCCTGCCTGTTGTTGAATGTGATGGAGAATCCTTTCCCATGAGGACTAACACCATAGAAGTGGTTTGATCTGAATTTCATTTGAGAACAACTTGGAGCATTTGATTCAGAGCTGCTAAAAAAGGTTTCATCTTGTATAAAACTTGGGGCATCTGCTTTGTCATGTCACAGTGACAGTTGTGTCTGATGCCAGGATGACATGGGATAACATGATGCACTCTAACCGTCTGCAAGATAACTGTTTTTAAGTGCTTCTCTTATGTGCATAATAGAATCCAATGGAAAGTGAAAAAATCTATGGAGCTCATTAGACAGCTGTTATCTCATTCCCCTTCTCTTACTTATGCCCATAGGTGCATAAAGCCCCTGGGCTATTTGGATTTCATGAACATTCCAAGACATCATTTTCAAAAAAAAGATAAAAGCTTCACACAACAGCTAACTTCAGTAACACTGGAAGATTAAGGAAGTTCCTATTGTTCCCCACTGGGGACTAATGGTAAATGGGGCCAGAGATCTGGGGTGAGAGCTTTTTTTTCCCTTAAAATGCATGTACAGTTTTACAAGGTGTTCTCTTAAAACAAAAATTTATTTGTTCGTATATAATGATAAAAATGTTCCACCCATAAATCAACCTCAAAACACATTTTGAGCGCTATGTTCATGTACACACTCTCTTTTACTTTTAATATATGAGTGGTTCCCTATCATCAGCCGGTTGGGGGCTGACATAACAGCAGGCTGGAAATTCTTAGATTCCTTAGGACAGTGGGTTCCAATTTTGCAAAGGTTGATTGATCCTTCTGAGTTAGATAACTTGACTACTATGCAGTCAGCTCCATGTTATTAGGATGTCAAACTAAAGCCATGTCTGCAAGGCATGAGCATTATGGAAATTATTAACATATATTATTTTTCCAGCTCAATATAGTATGATAGGCCCCTCACAGAAGCACAAAGTATAGTCCTTGTTCTGTAGAGCTTACTATCTAAAATCAATAGGATTCAAGTGAAATTATTAATTACTTATGAAGTCACAGAATCCAGGAGGTGAGTAATTTACTTTTATTTTATAATGACCATAAGTATTGCTTCATAAAAGATGTAGAAAGACAAGGTCACTGTGCAAAGTGCATACAATCTAAAATTTTCAGTAGAATGCTGTATGAATAGTGCTAAATGTATATTACATCTTTAATTCTGAAAGATCCCAAAGCATGTAAGGCAATCTGTCTGCCTATTTGCAACCATAGCAACCACTGAAATGCAGACAATCCTGGGGTGAATAGTAGAACAAATTAGCAATTTAACATTGCATATGGACAGGACATAACAGGAAGAATATTGTCTCTGTGACAGAGTGCAGGGAGCAAACAGGTGAGCCTGCACTCTGATCACTCAGATGTTAATGAGTTCCCCTTGAGAAAGCTGATAGGGTTAATTAGACAATCAGGCTGGATGGGATAAGGAGCCAATTAGCTCAGCAGCCCAAGGTGGATAAAGAGGCAAGAAGGATACACCAAAGATGAGATTAAGGCTAGTTGAACCTAGTAATATGGAGGCCTCAAGGGAGGGAGACCTCTGTTCCCTGCAGGTCCTGAGGAGAGGGCTAAAAAGTGATGTTCGTATTGTAAATAGACCACTGCCTGGGGATTGTTGTGGGAATGGTGAAGGGAACTTAAAATAAAATGATAGGGTGAAGACACCATCACTGGAATCTGTGCAGTTTCTGCGGGGAAGAAGGAGAGAGAGGAGCTACGTCCCATGATAATCGCCTTTTTGAATATAAGGAGAATTATGCAGTTTGGATGGAACATTGGGCTAAGATTCCTGCTCTTGCAAAAAAGTTCATGGGATCTTGAACACATACAAGTGACGTGGCTGGTCCTTGATTTTACATCTCATTCAAAAGTTAGTGTCCCCAGCTGTGTCCCAGTAACACTCTTCTGGGACTCTAGGTCTAGCTCAATACTAATTGAATGGGAGGAGCGTCTGTTGAATTGACACCACTTCCCCCAGACAGCAGGGTTTTCAGTGGAGGTCTCTTGTCCAAGTGCTAACAATACTCAGAGATTTAATAAAAACACAGCCCCCAAATGATATAGCAGTGGCTATATAGTACTGTAGTTTTATGAATAAGAACTTGAAGCAGAGTCTCAGTGTTCTCTGATATTGTGTGGATACAGAAAACAATATTCTAATCCTAATAACATTTGGAGCTTTTGTTTTGTTTCAGAGATTGTGTCTCAGGGACTGAGCAGTAGGGCCTCCCGATTGCATCAGTGACAGCTACAGCAATGGGAGCTCTCCCCTACACTGTGGAATGACTCCCACAAACAGGAAGACTAAATCAGCCTGCTGGTTTTATCCCTTGTTCTGGTCCTTTAGGTCCCCCTGGATGGCATATATGGCACCCAAATTTTGGTTAAACGGGAAAGTTGCTCAGCTTTCTTGTAACCCATCATGTTAGAGAACCTGGCTCCACAAATTCACTGGGCTGAAAAAATTCAATGGCAAACACATTAATTTAAGTGATAACATCTGCAGCTGTTCAGAATTTTACTTAAAATCAGTGCAGAAACCTGATGTTTTGTGTAGGTGTTTGTTGTACTCTCACTATCAATTCCTTTTAATGTTATAGAACAAAGCCTTACAAATATAGGGGGGTGGATCTTAACGTTCCTTTGAAAACACTGCAGAGGATACTTCTTGTGTAGCTCTTAAAGAGCAACTTGGCTAAAAAGACATATTAAACACTTATAAAAGTGGGAACAAATGTCTTTTTTTCATGGGCAGTGTGGGCTTGATTCACTTTCAGGTATAATTTGCAACCCCTCTGCCCTTGAAGACAGCCCAGCAGTGGATGGACTCACATTTGCTAGAGGGCAGATTTAAGGGTCAGCCTAGACTCCACAGGAGCTCCGCTGGTGGAAGCTGAATCAGTGCATCTGCCAGGTGGGTGACCTAACCCCACCTACACCATGAGCAGTAATGGCCAATATCAGACTCCCAGTCAGAGTAGGGGTTGCAGGTGGCTTGTGCCATTTGCCCCTTCCCCAGGCAAACTTCCCTCCCACAAGAAGCTCCGGCTCCTGGTGGCAGAACCCAAGGGATGAATTGGGTCCTGTATGTGTAACTAGAGATAGTCAAGAATCTGAAGAGCAAGATTTGTTTTCCCTCTTTGTCCTACCCATCTATATGTATATCTCTATATCTATATAGAATGTCCAGTTAAGGTCTGACTCAAGCCTCAGATCATTTAATGATGCAGAGTGAAAGTGAACATGGTGAAACATGGCTCATGATCCCATGACTTAAAGAATTAAAGTTGTGAAACATTTTCTAAATCATGGATCATCATGGACCATCAGTTTCAGAATTGGAACTGAGGAATGGAAGAATTGAGACATTACACATCACAAGAAGCAGACCAAATCTTGCAACAGCCCAGTGAAAGGAAGTGGTGCCAGTCTACAAAGCAAGATACATTCCTTAGCAGGAGGTACCCCATCATTACTTATTTTATTACTATAAAAACATATATATAGTAGCAAAGGTTTATAAGGGGCTTCACGAACAGATAATTCATATTCCTTCCCTAGAAGAATTTATCATTTCATCCAGTTTATAACCAGTTGTGTCAGGTTATCTCCAGTTATTATTGCTATTAAGCATAGTGACAAGATTTTGTTAATACAGGCTGCTATAAACTGGAGACTGAGGGCCAGGATTGGGTGCAAAACATGCCTACTCTTGTGTACCATCACCTTCACTATGTACCATGCTCCTCGTCCTTCTTCTTATGCATCAGGGCACACACTTGGGAATTGTAAGTGACAAGTTAGAGGGTACATAAAGTGTGGAAATGTAGGATGAGAGGCCCATACCTGTAGATCCATGCCCTATTCTCTTGCACATGTACAGGATAATGCAGGATTGGCCTAGAAATGCTGTGGCAAAGTAGTTTAAGCTAATGTACTCATATTCCTCCAGTACTGCTGCTAGTGCAGGGAAGACTGATAAGAATAGGAAAATCTTAATGGAATTATAAGATTTTGTTACATCAATAACTTAGTTACTATCTTTATCTTATTTCAGCATAAATCTATTGTTTCAGATGTAGGAATATGTATGTCCTAGAACAGATGTCAGGCATTGAGCTTAACACAGTTTGAAAGAAGGGAACAAATATTTGTCTGATAAAAAAGGCCATTTTAAAAAGATTTTGTAAAATAATTGCCCTTTAAACTGAGAATGAACAGTTCTTTTAGGGTAACCATTTGAAACAAAGTAGAACCCCATAATGAAACAGGTATTTTTTAGGCAAGGACATATCTTCTGTTCTCCAAAGACTAAAATTGTGACGAAGCATGAACAGTGCTTTAGTGTAAACAGTGTTGCCTATTTCAGAATTGGACACATGAAATTCCACACGCAGAAATATCCACTCATTTTTTGTGCTTAATTACCTTTCTGATCCTTCATGCTTTATGTACACAATCATGGCAACTGGAAATGATCAATCGTTATTTGTACTTTGGTAGTCTTGAAAGGCCCTAACCGGGATTGGGATCCCATCATGCTAGGCACGGGGCATATATAGAATAGATGACGTTCCATGCCCCAGAAAGCTTATCATCTTAAAGACAAGACAACCAGATACTGTAAACAGACATTGTAAACTACAGTACAATTTCCTCCCAGTTTTCCCTTAGAGTCTGCAAGATTTTCCCAGTTAGACATTCAACTGCTCATTTGCAGGTGCATTTATTATACTTTACATGCAGTAAGGGTGACTGCATTTGAAAAAATCTGGACCAGTAAATTTAAGTAGTGAAGCAGGAAGAGATCCTTTCCATCACACTAGAGGACAGAGTTTATTAAAAAGAGATGCAAGACCCAGCAACTGAACACAACACTAAAGTATCCAAGCAGCTTTTACAATTTTGTCAGGCTTGCTATTATTTTCTTAATAATAATGAAAACAATGTGGGAAGAAAATCATATGGGATGACACATACCTCCAAATTCACTGATATAAATTGATTATTAAAGAAAAAATAGGATACTATGCAACTTTATTCATTACAAAGTACCATGCTAAAACAAGATGATAGATAAGTAACACCTGAAATCCAAAAGTAAGTCCAATACATGGAACAGAGAGGCCAGATTAAGTCAGTGGGTGGAAAGATGGTGGAAAGATTAAAACATCTCATGAATGAACTTCTAAATATTTGCTATTAAGAGTATACACTAAGCCCAGGTTCTGACTCAGGTTTGAGCTCAAGCCCCACTTCTGTCCACACACAAATCAGTCTGCCCCGGCCAGCAAGCATTCAGGACCTGGATCCTAGGATCAAGCTGGAGAGTGGATCAGAAATAAAGTCCTTCTCTGACTCAGGTTCAAGCCCTATCATTTTGCAGTGTGGACACAGCTGAAGATGCAGATACCCATGTCAGAAGGTCTGCATAGTGCAGAATGGATGTGTTAGCATGGCTGAAAGACTTGGTCCAGCAATTGTAAGCCCAGCTTTACAATGCTATGTGGATGCTCAAGTGGAAACACCAAGTCCACAAGCCCAGTCCCACAGACCTGGGTTTACAATGCAGTGTTTCACAATGCAGTGTAGACATATAATAATTGGCTAACTTGGGTGATGAGGCATAACAAAAGAAAAATAAATTCCAGACTCAATCAGAAGAGAAAGGATGACATTTAAAGAGGACTTGACGGTTCCTCAGGAAACCCCACATACCTAGGGCATTCAAATGGACAGGCGCTGCTGCACTGTCCCCTAGCAGTATAATTCAGTCAGGCACTAGGCTGCCTATGGAAGCTGAACACTACCCCCTGCTCACAGCCAGTATCATGTCTAGAGGAGCTTTCAGTGTCTAGCGAAAAAGAACTGTGTTGTGTTCTTGCTCAATGACTACAATACAAATGAAAGGGTAAATTCTCTAAATTAAGAGCTATGACAGTTGCTAAAGCTATAAGAGATCAGATGAAAGGAGTAATATCAAATGTAAGGCTGTAAGACAAACCAAAATATATTCTGTGAATGTAAACAGATACAATTGACCAATCATTTATGGTGTCGCTTGGTCTTACTGAAGTTCTGCTTCTAGCAAGGTCAACAGTTAGACGCAAGGGCCTTGATCATGAATGTCAGGTGTCCCTTTTCAGTGCAATGCATCCAATATGTATTATACAGCACAATATTACAAACATGTTCTGGATTAGAAACTATCCTTAGCTATTGTTGTTGGACTATGTAGGAGGTAGTCCAAACCTTTTAATTTTAGATTTGGGTCTTTATTGGGTGCAGAGGATAATGAAATGAACCCAAATTTTGTGTACAGAATACTTCATTAGAAATCATATTTATTCTAGCTATACTAAGATCCTATCCTTAACAATAAGCATCTGTGCCTCTCAGAACTGCTGTCCTGGATGAAGTTATTCTCCCTAACTAAAGGACATCATGTATTCCTTTACTCAAGCAAAACTCCCATTGGTTGGTTTCAACAAGTTGTGCCTGAGGAAGACAATGCAGAACCAGTCCTCATGTTAATATAGCTGATACTTACAATGCTAGAGAGATCTTTATTGCATAGATAATCTTTGAATAGCTGGCTACCAGGATAATTACACATATACAACTACAAAACAACTTAGGACCAGAAAGCAGACCAGGACATTTCAGGTCTAAAATGATTTTATATAAACTTTGCCATTTTCATCCTATATAGTTATACATCTTTTTAAAAATGGCATAAATTAATAAAAACTTATTTAACTATTTTTTAAACTTTTCTTTCTGTTAATTTGGATAAGGAATTGAAAACAAATTTTTTAGCGCACCATTGCATTGTATCTGATGCACTAATTATATAATCTGCAGACAATGTATTAGTAAATGTTTTTATCCCCTGGAATATATGTAAATATTTAGAAAAAAATACACTTAGTAGATCAAGGTTTCATTTTTTAAAACTAGTTCAAGTTTTGGGGGGAAAAGCTTATAAAATTTTATTTTGTCACCCAAAAGTAAGATCATTTTGAATAAAAATAGGCTCATTTGCATTAAATGTAACTCTATTTTTCAGAAAAAAAAACTACAATTTTATTTCAGTGTTGAATTTTAAAGTAAAATCTCTTTTTCAGTGAAAAATCAATCTCATAAAAATAAGCCATTTCAAATATTGCATGGTATTTACATGAAAATGGCATTTCAGGGATATTTTGCATAACAGTGTTCTTGGTCATGAAATAGCCTAGAATAAAATGACTAAAGTAGTCATGTAAAATTTCATGAGAAAATGTCCATCACTTTTGCACAGTTTTGCGAATTGTGTTTCCCATTAATCAAGCTGAAGAGTTATCAACCACAGATTTCTGGTTGACTAGACAAGGAAAAATATCACTTTATTGTCGCAAGGACCATGGACAGTTCCATTGCTACAGAACAAACTGGAGATTGGCTAGGCATGACTATAGAGCATTCGAAAGTAATCCCTAGGATGTGGGCACAACCTTCAGCTACAATAACTGGGAATCCCCATAAACCATACTCAAACATTCATGTGTCATTTATTGTTACAGATTTATGTTCAAGCTTTTCTATTTGATAATTAACCATAAAATCTTACTATTTCTGCCTGGCTTTTTTCTTTTTATTGTCCTCTCTATTTTTTATCTCCTTCTGTTGTCTTGGTGTCTTTTGCAGTATCTGTTCTTTCCTTCTTTCTCTCTCCACCCCCAGCCTCCTTCTATTCTTGTGCGGTGTTCTGTCCCTGCTTTCCATGGATATGTGGGTCTGTATTTTGCCTTCTTGTCCCTGACATTCATTCCCTTTCCTTAACCTCCAATTCTTCTAACACAGTGTATACATTTAAATATATTCAGCCTTCCGCTACTCACACTTCCTAATACATTCAGACATGCCATCAGTATAATTACTCCTCTACTCTACTCAACCACTCAGCACATTCACCCCCCACCCCACTCTCACACAGTCTGTAAATATAAATAAAAAGATTATTGACACCATTATAAAGTCAGCACCAGGGGTAGCCTCTCTCTGTGGCAGTGCTGGTGGTGTTGCTTTGGATGAATGTGCTGCAGATCATGGAGTTGCAGCCACACAAAAGAAGCTGGAAGGATGTGGCATGAGAATGCCCAAGTCTTGCAGCTGTACTGAAACAGGATAGTAAAAAGCTGGGGACACGAGTCCTCTTCAAGTCCTCCAAGGGGCTTCATTGTACCTTGTTGGCTCAGCACGAGGTTAGGAACAGTGCAGAGCTCAACCACCTCAGAGGGAATATGAGGAGGCATTTTGCTTCAAGGAGGTCCCACTGCGCAGGGCCTATCATACACTGCTGATGCTCTGGACTGAGCTTACACCCTGCCTTATGGCCAGCCACTTCTGCAGGGAGAAGACGGAAACAAACCGTGGCAGACTGGAGACAGAACAGTCCCTCTATTTCCCTGTTTCTATGGACTGCAGTAATGCCCGGGGCTATGCTGTGCCATACAAGGGTAGGAGGTGGGACGAGGAAGCGGGGAGGCTGGGTAAAGTCCAGGCAGAGTTGATGAGCAACTATGGTTATTCCACACTAAGTGAGTTTGGGGTCTGCAGTAAGCATGACTGCAAGTGGTTCCAATTCAGCAAAGCATTTAAGCACATGCTGAAAGTTACATGCATGCTTTGCTGAATCAAGACCAGAGGGTCTCACACAATACCAAGCAATGTGATATCCAGAATAATTCATACAACATGTATTTAACAAATGAGCTAATTGTGGGCCCGATTCTGCACTCTTTACACACCGGCAAAACTCCCATGGATGTTGATGGACATTTTGCCTGAGCTAAAGATGCAAGAAACGGATCCTGTATCTTAGGTCATATTGGAAAGGTCTTTGAAGTTACACAGAATGAATATCTGTGTTAGTAACTAACCCTGGTTTCTTGGAAAGAAACTGTATGTCTTTTCTTTGGGAAATAAAATCTATAATAAATTAGCTGCTTTGTGCAGGGCATGTTTTTTTACAGTGACTTTGTTTGCTTCTGCATATGGAAAATATGTACATTGTAATAAAGTTCTAAAAGTTCTTCAATTTTCCCAGGAATAAAATGAAAGTTTTGATAAGCTGGATGAATATATTAACTCAATATTTGTTTTTGTTTTTTTATAATTGTTGTTATTTCATGGAGACATCTCATAAAGATGCATTAGATATTTTAAAAGTATGTTAAAATACATTTTAACAGAGCAAGTAAATATTTAATGGCCCAATTAAGTCTTTATGCATCATAATTTATTTGTCATGATAAAAGTTCACAAGCATTTTCATCCTGTTTATCTTAACTATCAATGGGCTTGCTGCCATAATTATGCATTTTCATAAACATTTAACAATATTTTTAGTGCAAACTTTTCATCCAAATTTCAAGAGAGAAACCTTTGAAAAAGCATAATACATTGATAACATACAAAGGCCCTGGAGGTATGCAAGGCTGGAGTAAGTTCTTCCCACTGCTTCTTGCCCCTGCACCGCAGGGAGTGAGAAGACAGCACTGGTGTAGTGCTGTCCTAGTTTCCCAAACAGGCATGGGAGGTGGTCTCAGGGAAGGGCTTGTCTCCCCCACATCAACTAGAAGTGTTGAGCCAGTTTATAATGAGCACATGCTATACATGGTGATAAGTCTCTATGACAGGGTGCTATCAGCAGTACCCTGATCATTGACATTACTGCAGCCCAGAGAAGGCTGCAGGCCCAGCCAAGGGCAATTGTACACTTTCCAGTGGGGGATTGTGAGCACCTGGGTAACAATCACTGGGTTAACTTGGTAATTGTGAAGAATATAAGGGGAGGAAGCAGAAAACAAGGGGGAATAGAAAGTCTGGGTTGGGAAGCGAGGGCTGCAAGGAAACCAACCTTTGCTGTAAGCCTGCACAGCACAGTATTACTATATAAGAGGGAAATAAATACACATCTTGATGTAAGATGAACAGACCAGTGTTTGTTTGTGACTGTGAAACCATTTGAACTGGCCCGGCAATATGGCTCACTGAGTAGCGACAGCAATGCCCTCTGAGGTGTCTAGACTGAGTCAGTAAGAATCCTATAGAAACTCTTACAGTGCTGAGTCGACTTGCCAAATGGACTTTCCAGTGCAAAATCCAGTGATATGAGAGCAGCTAATGGAAGGGTGTCAAACCCTTTCTGTGGAGAGGACCAAATTCTATTTCTAATTACAGTCTGCGGGCCTTGTTTATATACTTAGAGACAAATACTACATTTGTTGCACAGTGCAGTTCACTCTGATAACAATGGAAGATTTGTATGAAGATCAGAGTGGCCACTAATTTCAGGTTCTAAGTGTGCACAGGTGATGAACTCTTTCAAGTCATGTTGTCTTCATCTGGCATTGTGGATGCGTAGCACTTCTGCAAAGCAGGACCAAGTTGGGTCAAGCTAAGCAACCAAAAACGAAGACATCCAAAATAAGCGGACGGGTTAAAGAGTTTTGTCCTAAAGTTTATTTATCGAGTTAAATATCACTCAGGAGGAGGCAGGGAAAGGAGGCGGACATAATGCAGGGCACTTTTTGGATCACTGACCTTTATTTATTGGTCCATTTGCACATCCGGTTACACAGTTGATGCACAAAAATGCATACTTAAAACATCTGAAAATTCTTTCAGTTTTGCCACCAGAGGAGAAGGCCTTATTTAGGAGCTGTTGGCTACTTGAGTTTACAAACTTCACTAAACTTTGCTAATAGAGCTCAGAAGTCCAATTCATGTGCACTTAATCAACTACACATGTACAGTGTGTGTAGTGCATCTTATCCTAAATTCTCAATTTCTGAGAGACAATCTACACTCATCGCTATATTTGCTTTCCACAAGCTGCACTTAGTATAACTTTTTGTGAGAGATCTATCTGAATATTTGGATGCTAATATTTAAACTGTATCATTAAATTTATTAATCTTAATTTGGGATATTGCAGATTATGTACTATAAATATTTTATAACTTTTTAAACCAAACGCTGTACTTTTGGATAATTTAAGCATTATACCCTGTTGTATAGAAACTCTTTAAGCAGTGTATTAGATTTAATAAAAAAATGTTTAACCAAGGGCCAAGAGTATTTTCCCCGATTCTTTCATTATTCAAAAATGACTAAAGAAATTTTGCTCAAACATTTTGTGAAAATGGAATTTTAAGAACCGAACAAATATGGAACACATCAGCCCCAAAGAATGATTTTTAATTATTTTAAGGAACATAATAATGAAGGTGTTTATAGTGGAAATTACTTTGCAGTCTTTCCCATAACAGTCACTATGGGTGATCACCATAGTGAGATACTTAAATTAATATTTTTCCATTAAACAACTATTTATGGGTCTGATCCATCACACATTGCAATCAATGGGATCCTTTCAATCTGGATCGGTCTCTATATATGGAAAATGATTTAACCCTCATGTTTTTTGTTTTAAGCCCCATGTTTGACTATAATTTTAACTTTAAATTCTCTAACCTTTCGTTATCATAGTATTATCTTTAAATTGTCTGTGTCAATAGCGGAAAGTAGGAGAAAAGAAGGAGAAAAGAAAAAAAAAAGAGAAAAAATAGCCATGCATGAAAAATTTCTAGACAAATCCATGTTCTCACATAATTACATGAATCCAGATGCTGGGACTTTAAGAAAAAACACCAAATATTGTGGGACTTGCAATAAAATCACAAGAGTTGGCAACATTCCACTGCAGCTGTAAATATGCAGGGCATTAGTCCTGTCTTGGGGAAATACTGCTCCTGTTTATATGCAGTGTATAGTAGTAGTATTTGTTGGTAGCGATTGTACTTTATAAGTAACATGACTTGAGAGTAAAAATGTACTCTTTCATGACCTGGCATTTCAGAGTTCCTGTTTAGATTATCTGTCTCTGTTTTGTCTGTGAAATTGTTGAGACTTATAAATAAAGAGCATTTTATTTATTTTGCCTCAAAACCAGCATATTGGATTGTTTGTAGATATTCCATATGCAGTTATATATAGAGATTATTAAGAACTAAGAGTTCACTTAATAAAGTAAACAGATTTTGCGCAAATATTCACTGTCTGCTAGTTCAGGAAAATTCTCTCTCTTCCAATAAGCTTAAACACTAGCAGCCACGGACAACCTAGAGTTAGCTTTGAGTTAGATGATAAGGGAAAATATGCATGTTCAGCACTGAATAAAACAAGAATAACGTGGCAAACAGTACAAATAGCTAAAATTACAGAGGCATACATCCCTGTTACAGAAAAGATGTTGTATCTCCCCCACGTGCTAGCTATGCTCCCTCCCAACTATATTAGAAAACATGAAGCTTCCAGAGCAGTGGGAGAAAAGTGAGGAAATGGCAAATGTCTGAGAAATCTGGACCCCAAAAGTCAGGTCTAGATATGAGACAGTAAACATATAGGTCACCATTTTAGAACAGCAGCAAATGGCTCTGACAATTGCTCTCTCAGCATGGGGGTATAAAACAGGAAAGTTTGGTAGAATTCAAGAAAGTGATAGTGATAGAACTTATCAGTTTGGGAAATAAACACAGTTATTGTCTGATTAAGCCAATTGGTACATAAAATTATGTTTCCATAGAAGAGTAATGCAGATGTTACATTAAATCTTTTTGGATAGTGTATCTAGAAATGTACCCTTAATATGTTTTTATACAGTTAGATAATGCTCAACTGTTTGTTTCCACATTGGTTCAATCTTCCTTATTGGAGGAGAGCAAGGCACAAGGATGGTCAGTCACAAATCTCTGGTCTGTGGGCTGGCAGGCACCGAAAGAGTTAACTAGAGGCTTTACTAAAGCAAGAAATAGTGCTGACTATCCGTGTCATATCTGGGTCACCTAACAATGTTGGAACCATAAGCGCCTCTGTGCTTCTTGATCCTGCTTGCAGCATGGATGGGTAGCAGGGCCGTGATCCCATTTCTACCTTTCCCGCCTTGGAAGGTTAGTGCATTAGAGCTGATAACATTAAGGCTTTGATTTTTTTAAAGAACTTGTGAACCTAACTCCCTTAGGCTCCTTTGAAAATACCACTCTAAACTTGTGTGTATAACATGACATTAAAGTAATATTACATGTAATTTAACTCAGAAAAACAAGTAGACTGAGGGTGCCACATCACCATTAAATACCTTATTTTCATTTCTTCATTAATAACAATACAAAATTACATTGCGTTAATGCTGAGACACAAACACACAAATCAAATACATACTGAGAACACTTACCCCAATCCTATCTCACTTAAGCTCTGCACCACATATGGCCCATTACCAGAACAGTCGCACAACTCTGGACAAAGTTATATCTTTACAAAGAGATTATACTATAATCACAAAATATACTTGTTGGCCATCTTGGCAAAACAAACATACCCCCTCTTAGTGGTATATAACATTGCCCAGTGTTGGGGGACTCTATGATAAAGGAATATATGTGCTGCATATTTTCTTGCTGACCGCATCACAAAGTTTACCAAGTACATCTGGCTTCTGTCAAATCTTGGAAAACAGAAGCCTAGAAGGTTGTCTGAGACTGGACTGAGGAACATGAAAATCAATGTTGTTGATTTTAGTTATGAGAATAAAGTTACAAAAATAAAAGCAGTTTGATTTTCATTTTTGCAGCATTGAACAACCGCCTCATAATAATATCAATAAATTGTTTAATTTCTATAGCTGCCTCAAGAATAATGGAAACACTCAGACTGGAAGTAAGGAGTAAATTTTTAACAGTGAGAGTAATTAACCATTGGAACAACTTACTAAGCGTGTTGAATTCTCCATCACTGACAATTTTTAAATCAAGACTAGATGGTTTTCTAAAGATATACTCTAGGAATTATTTTGAGGAAATTTTGTGGCCTGTGTTATACAGGAGGTCAGACTAGATGACCACAGTGGTCTCTTCTGGCCTTAAAATCTATAAATCTGTGAATACAAAAAGAAATAAGAGCTCTCTCAATAAAATCAGACCTGCCTCATCTGCATGAAGAAGGATATCATCTTTGTTTCTACCTCTTTCTTGGAAGTTCTTTATTTCTGAAAGGGCAGTGGGCAAAATAGTCTCAGAGTATGCTGGAATAAACTGAAGATTGGCTAGCAACACTGATTACATCACTCCCACTGAAACGGTTCAAATTGGAAACCAACCAGCTCTTTGTGGGGGGAAGCATGCAAGTAGCTATAAGCTGAAGAGGAAAATCAGTAGGTAGTGTTTCAGTGAGTGGTTCTCCAGAGCTCTGCCCTTCACTGACACCTATAATTATCTAGGTGTATTTTGCTATTGGAATGTCAGGTGTCATTGGCGGAACCTGAAAACATGAATAGACTGAAGAGCTCTTCGTGCAGTTTGATTCCTTCCACCTGATCTACTCCGCTGTGTTATTATTTCATGACTTCTTTTCTACTCCAGTATTTAGACAAATTCATGGAGCAAGTTAAACCCTGCATAGCTCAGTAAAAGTGTATCATTTAATGCTTGATTTGAAGTGGTATGAGAGGCATTTGAGTGGTATTAACTTTTTCAGAGAAAGGTTATGTAATATGCCTTAGCCTGTCTGAAACAGCAGCCTGTAGGAATATACAGTGCCAAGGTACTGGATGACAGAAATGCCAAGGAAACCTTATATGATTGTCTTATTTGAGGGGAACAGCACTGAACAACTTAACAGTCTCTAATGAAGATCATGACTCAAAATGAAGATGAACATTTTCATATATAATGTAACTCTCCTTTACAGTTTAGCCATCCCCAATCTCCCCACCCCCAAACATTCACATAGGGAAAAGTCATGTGATTTCTTTTATGTCTGATGTTTTGACAAGCGATCGGTAGAGTTCTGGAGGGCCAGTTCTCCTTTTCTTTTAAATTTGTGTTTGACTGCTCATGAAAGGGGATGGAATGGGTACTTGGTAACTAGATTTTGCTGTTTTTCCACAGACTTGGCAGCAGGGCAAAGTTCCCTACCAAGGTCAGTGCTAGGAACCCTAGGCAAGAATATTTTTTCCCTCCTCCCAATACTAAAACAAGGAAGTTCTTATAATAAAAAGTGAATAGGGGGCCCCCTTGAGCTACTCGGGGCGATAAACAATTGCTTTGTCTGCTATGCCTGCTAGTGCCAGCTCTGTTCCCCACATTACCCCATCAATGTGCCTCAGCTCAGACCTGGTTGCACCAAAGATGGGTAAAATGTTCACAGTTAAACCCCAAATCACATGAAATTTGTCTAGTTTCAAGTTTTTCTGTGAACCTGAAGCTTGACTAAGGTTTGTAACAAGGTTGAGCTGAGTTTTACTTGTCTTTGAACCAGTCCTCCTTCTCCTGTACTCAAAGCCATGCTCCTGCCCCAACGAGTCCTGATGACCTCTAAGCCTTCTTGGGTATGTCCCAGTGTCCAACATACCTCTCCCTTTACTCAGATGTCTTCTAGGAGTTGGGACTGGCTGTCTTTCTCCTCAGATATTCAGAGTGTGCCAGGAATTTGCTCTCATCTTCCTCAGGCCCCTGATAGACTTCCCCGTCCTACTAATCCTGGAAAGGATCAAGGAGGAAAGGAAGGTCATGCAGTTTTCCCACCCATTTCATCCTGCAACAATGAGGCAGAAAAGCCTCTGACTTTCACTACAGCTTGATCCTGGAGCCAGGTTTCTCTAGTTAACTGCCAGAGGTTGCTTCAGGACTCCAGGCACAGACATCTCATGCCCCAGGTTCATATTGAGCAGGTAGCAGTGGGAAAATGAGATTTTCCTAAAAACATGCAAGTTTTGCAAGGTATTTTTAATGAAGTGGAAAATTCATGTGAAGCAAAAATTCCAATTTGCTGGCCTCCCCAGCAAACCAAACTCACCTGTCTCTGTTCATGAAATCTATGTAGTAGGCTGCAGACCAGAAACGGATTCACCCAGTTGGCAATTTAAATCAACTTCACTCAATCCTACCCAGGCTGCTAGCAACGTCTACAAGATAAACCATATGCAATGAAGCTGAATAAGCCAAAGTGTCCTTGCTGGGTGGGTTTTTTCTGACTCTCCGTTGTGGTCTAGTGGTTGAGTCCAAACTGTCCAACTGCATTTTCCTGAGAGGCTAGCAGCCAGTACTCTTCCAACCAACATCTCCCTTTCTGTGAGGGAAGAAGCAAATTAAATATGCTAGCCTCCTTGAATCTACCTTGGTTGGCTGAGAAAGTAGGGAGCCCTGTCCTGTCCTACACTACTATGGCTTCCAGTCCTGAGCCCAAAACAGAACAATAGCCTGGTTTTTTTTCCAGACACCAAATATCACCCCAGGACCACTTCCCCACAACATCTGGCTCTGTCACCCCCCAAACTCCTGGAACAAGGTAGTCTGACAGTGAGGCTTTCCCTGCAAGTTATAAAAGGCCAGTATACTTCATTACAATCCACATAACCCAACATTCGTGGTTTCACACAAAGGTAGAAGTGACCGTTCTTTAGGGCTGAGATGGTGTCTCAGTGTCCACTTCCATTCTGTTTTTAGCCTTTTTTTCTGGGATTACCAATTAGGGTGACAACTAGTATCAATTATGATGGGAGTTTTCTGAGGTGGACATATGTTCACAGGCACTGGACTGCCAACATATTTCACATCAGTCACTGGACAGCCATTAACAAATAATGACTTCGGGTCACTTTAGCTCGGAACTAGATTCAAACTACTGACCAAGAGGTAAAAGGCTTCTCATTGAGTTACCAATCCCTGAGTCATTCAGCCCCCTGAGTTCTTTTAAATGGCCCTTTATGCTGTTATGGATTGAGACGTGACCCACAGCATTCTATCATTTCATGTTTCTGGAATCATTGCCTGGGAAGACTAACAGAGCAGTTCTTTTGTATAATAACTCTAATACATTTTTGATGGAAAATGAACTGGGCATGCACAATAACCTTTTTTTAAAATGAAATAAGTCTGTTCTTTTAAATTCCTTTTTCCTAGCCAAGGCATAACAGGGGTTAGTGCACAGAACAGACTAATTGCCTACATAATTTCATTTTATGAAACAAAGGCCTTTAAAAAATTATAGGGTTACATAAAAGCATCCGAATCCACTAAGTTAGCTTTGTTTTTCACTCATACAATAGAGGCAGTAGTTTAGACATGTTGTGAGCTGTAAACATTTTCTTGGGGGAAGAATATGTCAGAACTTTCTTTCACAAGGGCGAATACTACCTTGGTGTCTGATTATGTATTTCCCATTATGTTGTCATGTCTGCTTTAGATCCTCTGTCATATTCCTCTGCAATAGGTATTATTTTCCTTTTTAACTGATAGGGCCCCATCCTCTGAGCTCCACTCAGTAACCCAAGCCTCTCCCATTCTCTTCATTAGCCTCTGTCATCATTGAATGTGTGTTGATCCAATCCTTTCTCTGGTGGCAAAAAGATGAAGAGAGGTCCTTCTGTGTTCCCCTCAGATCATGAGGCTGACCAGTAGAGAACACTGTATTTCTCCATAGGGATTCTTTCAAACCCTTGATTGTCACCAGACCAGCCCATAACAGAAATGTTACTACTAGCTAAGCCATAATAGTTTTCTATTTGGTTTTGCTGTCTCCCAAAATTAACAACAGAAGGGGAAAGAGTGGACAGAAGGAGAGCCAAACACAATGATACGAATTCTAAAGCTATAGCATTATTTAGAATACTCTGTCAAAAATACAAGTTCCCTATATTTGAATAGGGACAGGTTTAACGTAATGAGACCTTGGTGACTTAGCACCCCCAATAAAAAGCAATGGAAAAAAAGTCATTGCAGATAAATAACCTATTTACTGCTAACCCAGAACATTTCCTCAGCACTAGACACCAGGGAACAAAAAGGAGCCCAAAGGCCTAGATTTGGCTTCAAGATCTCTGCTTGTACAGTGCTGCTCTCCAGATAATACAGAAATAGATTTATTACGTATATTTGTCCAACATGTTAGGGTACTCTACTTTAATTAAAAGCACAGCCAACCCTTGATAGCATCATATTGCTGGGACAAAATAAAATGTTATTATCCACTCGGAGCTCTTATCCTGGCTGTCTGGTATACATGGTGGATTAAGAGAGGGGAGGGCAATTTTGAAAAATTGTGGTACAAAAGCCAGTCTGCGATTTTAACTGATTGGATCTTATCAGCTCTCCCCATCAGCGTGTCTCTCTCTCTCTTTCTCTCTCTCTCTCTCTCTCTCTCTTTTTTTTTTAAAAGTACCACACTAAGGTGGCAACATTCTTACCTCGGCATTTTTCTTAATTTTCTCTCAATGAAAATACACAGATGTAAGCACTATTAATTATAGAGTGCTAACAATGTAAGCTAAAAGTTGCTCAGAGTTCTGCTTAGAATAAGCCTGGAAAATAAATAAGTAAAATAAAATAAAACCTGATTATTACACCACTCAGCTTGGCACAGCAAGGCTGAATTTCATTCGGATCTCACATCATATAAAGCCAATCCACCTAAATCTCCTAGTAGCCTGGGTTATATCTGAAAGAGGCAACTAAGCTCTAATATCAAATATGCCGGACTTTCTCTCAAATACCTTCAATTTAATGCCTGCATTAGGTGTCATAGTCCGTATGTTAAATTCCCTCCCCCCACACACACATGCACATGAGCGTGCCAGCTTTTAAAAGTTTTGGGGGGTTAAAATATATAATTAAAAACTGTTGCTTATACTGTAAGGTCCAATTTCTTGTGTGCTAGGTTAGGCTGCAGCTTGCTGTGTTGCAAATGTCACCAGCATGTCATTGTTAGGGCTGCACTGCATGCCGGTTAATCTGTTTACTTATGCAATGGTGGAAATGTGACCTGGCTATTGTGGTGATTAACAGAGTCAAATATCCTCACATTAACTAGTGAGCTGGGCAATCAGGCTGGATTATTGTTACATTCAATTTAAATTACACTGGCATGACAATCCTGAGGTATTTAGTAACGGATTTCACAGCACAGATATGCTTCATGTGTAATGAATAAGCAATAAAAGGAGAAAAAATAAAATAAAAAGGTATTTTATGATCTTTGTGAAAAGTTTATGGAGTGTAGCTGGCATGAAATTCTATAAAATGAACTGGCTCCAACCAGTCCAACAACAAAAGCATGCATTTTTCTTCCTGCTGCTTATGAATTATTATTACTGAGTCCTCCTATGTTTACCCATTAGCATTAAACCCTTCACAAAACTGTGATCCAAAACTGAATTCTTCTTAATTGAAAATGCCCCCAGTATGCTGGGAACAAATGAGGGGGAGAGGAGAGGGAAATGGAAGCAGCACCACAATAGGCCAGTTCGCTCTGGGATATCCAGAGGGGGTGGCTTCACTGAACTCGGGTATTATTCAGAATTCACAGTCGGACGATAGGAAGGAAAAGAGCAGGGTTCTTTCAGATTGTTCTGCACTCTGACATACATATAATTTAAATATTTAGCCACCGGTGTGCTGTTGCAGTGCGTTAGCCCACTAGCACTACAGTGCATCAATCCTGCTCTGTGTATGACTTGCTGACTTTGACCTGTTTTATGCTCTGTGACTGAACAACACATAGCACTTTGCTAGGGGAAAAAAAAAACAAAACACACTATGATCTCAACATACATTGGTTTCAATTAACTTTTAACCATTTGATTGCACTAATTCTGGGCTGCAGCTAGCTACTGCAGAGCTGACTACATTGATTTTGAACACAATGAGCTGAAGAATAAAACAAAACATATAAAGATCGACATTTTCACAAAACAGTCTTTTCTCTTTCTACTTAAGGAGTGTATCTTGAATCTTTCCCCCTTCAACCTGCAAATATTTATTTAGGAGGTTGCTGGATGTACCTCCCCACTCCTGAAATTCATTCTTAGACAAGTTCTGCTGGCTTCAAGAAGTAAGGACTTCAGGATTTAGCTGAATATGATTTTGCATTTACTAGGTGTGACGTTAAGGGGAGAGATACTATGGCAATATTAAAAATGGCTTTTATTAAAAGGTTGAACAATCAGTGAATGACTGATTTTGACAAAATGGTGGCTAGTAATAGTTACTATAATGCTTTCTGCTTGTAAAGAAGGTCGAAGACCTAGAAATGCAGGAAGTGGAACTTTTTCTTCTTTGTAATGCTATGTGGGTAGGCGAATCATTTCAAGCACTGGAAAGGACAGTTGTGAAAATAATGACATCTAATTTAATTGGAAAACTGAGGTAAAATAGAGTCAAATCAGGAATTATTCCACAAAAGGGATGCATAAAAAGAAGGTGGCATGTAGGGTGACCAGATAACAAGTGTGGAAAATTGGGATGGCGGTGGGAGGTAATAGGAACCTATATAAGATACAGCCCCAAATATCAGGACTGTCCCTATAAAATCAGGACATCTGGTCACCCTAGCGGCATGTATGATGTAACCTGCAAAGGAAGTTCCTCAGAATCCAGAGAACATACAATAGTAAAGAAAAAACATCAAAGATTGACTCACAGTAAGTCAATGTATTAAGCAGCAACCTTCAGCCTCTAGACCCAGTGTTCAATCCTACCCCCGTCAGAATCACTGAAAATCATTCTAATCACATGCTTATTGGTGCTCCAAAATTGAAATTCAACTCTGTTCCTTGTGAAAGCTAAGATGCTTCTCCAGTCTAAGGAGTTAGTGTCCAAGATCCTGTTCAGGCATGACATGAAATGAGGATTAAGAGCAATACAGCTTCATACTCACATTTGGCCAAGGTTGAAGATCACAGCTAAATAGTGGTGTTAAGCTTTTAATTAAATGGAGCACTCTGGTACTTTATGATTCTTTTCACCTCATCTACATTAGTCTCCCTATCAGCACCACATACTGGACACATCTACTTCTGTTAGGTGTTTAGGCACCCTCCTTGAAAAATTTGGCCATAAAGTTAGACAACTATATCCATATTTAGACACTAAGGTGACCTGATTTTCAGAGTTGCTGATGTCTAGCCGAAGTGAGTGAAAAGTAGAGGTGCATAGCATCTCTGCAAATTAAACCTACTACGTAGGTTCCTAGATACAGATTTAGGTGCCAAATTTTAGGGACCCTCTTTTGAAAATGCTGACCTACATTTTTAATGGTGGCAAAGCAAGGCCTAAGTCTAAGGAAGTCCCAGAAGCTCTAATACCTTTATTCCCTCCAGATGTGTGCTCTGTCATTTCAGTCATGTGCATCTACCTGTCTGGTGACATTCAGAAAATTAGCTTTATATTACTAAGCACTTTATCAGACTTGCCACCTGTTAACAGTTTTTCACACTGAAAGTGTATGATTTATAAATATTTACCCTGGAGAAGTCAGCAACCTGCAGACCACTGAAATTTTACACTTCATCAGCCTTTGTGCTATAGTTAATGCTAAACAAACATTTCTCCCCCCTTGGAATTTCCTAACTGAGGCCTTTTTGTTTTAAGTTTTTCATTTTCAGCCCATCCTCCCACTTCCCCAAACTACTATTCTGTTCTGCAGTACAGTGCCTATGCTGTGAAGAGGGCAGAGCAACCCTTTTGCCGCACAAAGCTAAGTCCAGCATTCAGACTCAGTTGTTTCTGTAGACAGTGATAAGAATGGGTCATTTTGCCATTTCACCCGTAGGCAGTTACCGTCGCTAGAGATTTTTTTTTAACATCCTTCCTCCCCATAACTGTCACTTGAGATGAAGTGGGATGATACAGGACAATATGGCATGATGTTCTTCTACCAATCAATAGCATCAAAAGTCTGCAGAAGTCATCTGACCAGAGAGTCACTGCTGTGTAGGAGGTGCAGATAGAGTGCCAAATAGCAGATGCTTATTGAAGATTCTAATGATTTTAGCTAGAGAATGGATCCCCAGGTCCCTTAATTCTGCAGACTTTTCTTTTAGAAAATAGCAATAAATAAATCTTATGCTTTCCCTCTGTTCAAAGTTATCTTTAGGGCTTTTCTGCCTCCCTGTAACATAAAATGATATTGTTTCACTATGCAAAATAAGAATATTATGCATTATCTACCCTCCTGTGTTCAGGACACACTAATTCAATCCAGAACTATCCTATCAGATCAGTAAAGTTAATAACCCCAAGCGACCAAGGCATTAATACTTTATCCATCTCATCTGGTAATGTATCACACTTCCTGCTTATAGAAAAATATAGAGACGTTTGTGCAGCAGGCAGACTAATCCTAGAAGCAAATATACTAATATCCAGATCTAAACTATGTATAACATTACAATATATAAGTATATGTGATACTTTTTTTTTTTTTTTTTAAATAAGCCCTCTGCAGTAAATGTCAGTGATATAAAAAGTAGGTATGGAAACAGAATACAACTGGGCACTTATTCAGTATGGTGGAGATTGGTGACTCACTCGGTTGACTCAGCTAGTCTCTGACATTGCATAAAGATACATGGTTAAGGAAAATGATGTAAGTAAAATTTCAGTGAAAACATAACCTTTTCCAAATTCCATCTTGCTATAAATTCTGTCCCCAGTATAAATCAGTATCAGTTACATGCATTGCAGGCAGCTCCCCAGTTGGGAACACAACCCCCTCCCCTTTTCACATTTTAAAGGACACTGCTTTATGCAGAGAGAGCAATAATTTCCTGAAGATTCATGCTCGAGGTAATTTGACATATCTGGTGCTGCCGAAGTTTAAATGACTATAAATAAAAAGGAAACAGTGTGTCTGTGCTGCTGTGTGTGTGGTGCCGAGGCAGTCGGAAGAGTCAGATGCTGTGGACAGCCAGTTCATGTGCTTCGAGGCATCAAATTTCACTCGGACTATTGGCAACAGAGGAGTTTCTAAACGTTGTGCAGGATTTGGAAAGAGCCCGAAGTCATTGCAAACATTTGAGAAGGTGACACTAATACCTTTAAAGGGCTTCTTGTCTTAGCAAGGCTATTCCTTATCATTTATATAGTAAAACCATTCTTCGGATGTCAGCAGCATGGGCTGACTGTTGGCCGGAGTCTGACTTGGAGGTCCGCCTTGGTTTGGATGAGGTCCAAGCTATTCTATGCGGGGGAAAATATTGCACCAGGTTCCTTAAGGAATCCGAATGTTTTGCTCATTATACCTTGAACTTCCTCAGCGGAGAGCAACAACTTAGTTTGCTCGGGGGTAAAATGAGTGTAATGTGAGGAATAGGCAAAGGAAAATGATATTCAGAATGGTGAGCTGTATCTTAGCAAATAAACAAAACTGTAAAACAAATTTTTCAAAATGGTAATACTTGAAAAGTGTATATATATTTTGAGATACTGCCTGAATGTAATTAACTAGGGTCTGAGGTCCCCTCTTACCTTCATAGGGAGATAAGATGAGCACTTGGTGGAACCAAACTTGGGGAACATATATGGGGTAGCATTGGTCTCCCCTTCCTCCTAACCCAGAGACGGCCCTGTGTAGGGGATCTGCAGGGTTTAGGCTCCATTGCTAGGAAAGGTGAGTTGGGCAGATGAGGATGAGGCTGGTAGACAGCCACGTTTTACTTTTCTCCACTTTGAGAAATGACTTTGTCCTGCAGAAGACATGCTGTAGGGGAGCCAAAAGATACTTGGAGGATATGGGAGCTAGTGTGCAGATGGAGGGCCTCTGAGATCTGCAAAGATCTTGGGGATCCATTACTTCTGGGGGCCAAATGCCCTATTTGGTCTGTGATAGCTCTGGGGATTCGTATATCAAGACCTTCACTTTTAGGTCACCAGTTCTGAATCTGGCCTGGGTCAGCAGCAACCAAATGTTTTCATGCTCAAATACTCATTGAAATCAGCTAGTGGCCCCAGTGCTGTACTTAATAGTCATGTCCACATTACAGAAGTCACTATCTTGCACCTTTTCACACCCTAGTTTGAAGCCTCAAGAGAGATTCCAAGAGCCAAATGGGTGTAGAGATAGAACAGTTCTCAGCCGGTGCAGATAATGGTTTTAAATCAGTGTTCAAGAACACTTGCCCTCCTGTGACCTGTGCTGTATCTTTGCTGGGGATTAGTAGAGGACATCAGTGACCAGGGATGTCAGTCTAGCACCTTTCATGAGAAGTTTTTTTTAAAAAAAGAAGCCTAGACATTTTACTTGAGCATTTTTTCAATTTCGAAATAAATACAAAAGAAGAGATTTTTAAAAGGTACAGATGGGATTTGGGCACCTAATTGCATTTGTGCCTTTGAAAATCTTCCCTTAAATATACAGTGGGATTTTCAAAAGCGCTCAATGTTGGTCTAGTTCTGCACCCACTGCCTTCAGTTATAGCAGAGCTAAGCCACCAAAGAGATCTTCTGGAAATCCCACTCAACTGCAAAACATATCTTCCCAAAACATTACGGTAGCAGCAGATTCAGGATGAAGTAAAATCCCTGGTTTTCATAATTTTTTTCTACAAGTTTCTTCTGAGAAATTTAATGAGCATACACAGATGATATTAAATAGCACCTAACAAACCAAATATATCCTTCCTTTGCCACTGAATGAATCCTTCTCTAGGCAGTGCAACTTTTGTATAAACATGAGACTTAACTGTGCGATAACGTATTTGTTCCAACTAACAACTTTTCTGAGGCCGTCTGGGCTTCAGATAGACAGACATCAAGCCCCCACTGAGCAGCAAGTCCACAAAATGAACAGCATCACTTTCATATAGACTAGCTGCCTGCTTTAAATGCCAGCACCTTGCAATAGATTCTGAGATTTTGGAGCTCAGTGTGGGACACTGAGTTACTTTTTATCAGTGTGCTTTTCAGTTTTTACATTTTGTCTGAGGATTGTGCTACTAATTCACTGTATTAAAGTTTGCCCCTGAGTGTTTTGCATGGCTTCCTTTTCAAAACAAAAGTTTGTTCTTTCACAGGAGCCGGAGCAGTGGGAAACTACCAGATAGCCCCCTTCGTGGCCGTTCTCCCGGAGAACTTGAGATTTTTGTCAGTTTTCCCAAGAACTTGTAAAGTTGATCCTTTGTGAAATATTAGCTTATTAGCCAACTCAGTAGGCCTGATTCTGATCTTACGCATATGTCATTTCATTGACTTATATGGAGTTGCTCCTGATCTATTGTGAGAAGAATCAAGTCCAGCTTTTCTTTTTGTGTGGGATGCAGGGGCAAACATTTATCTTACCTTGCAGGAAGATTCATGGTTTCATTCATCTGGCCAGGGATTGTCTGATTTTACTATTTTCACAGTGAAGTTGCTTTTAAACTTTTGAATAGTGCCTCTTCGTCTGCGGTAACCTGCCTTTCATTTTTAGCGGAACTACCACACAAAGTTCTCCCACCAGCAAAATGGGAACTCTTCCACACAGCCATCGTTGTAACTCTGTATTTCAGTTACACCTCCAGTGCTTCTTGTTTAGCAAGACTGACTGCTGAAGGGTGCATTTAATTCAGATTCATATATAACGTAGGTAAACAGAAGAAGTTCTTTATATTATAGACATAATTGTGGACTTGGCCTACAAATCTATAGTACAAACCTTTTTGTCCCCAACAAAAATGATAATTTTTAAGACAGAGGTCCAGGTAGAGAAACAATAATTACAGTTAATGATGGGTAAAGCTCTATTTTTGGGGATTCACAAAACCTGCCTAAGTTTGTGAACACTCTTTTCTACTAGTTTGATCTCTCCCCCCTGCCAGGCTGATTTAGTTTAAAAACTAACTTTTTTAGCTAATGGTAGTCTTTGCTTTATATTTATCATCATCATCATCATCACCATCATCACCATTTTTACTTTTATACATTTCTATAATGCTCAACTCTCTACCATTTTACTGTCATTAGAGACAGAATAACTCCTTATCCTAGAGGCTAGAATGTCTCTTTTCTTCTCCTATCTTTATTTATTTTTCATTCTCTGTTCCATTTTTCACCCTATTTTCCTCCTGTCTCTCATCTCCCTGCTCCCTGTTTCCCAATCTCACCTAAGTGGCACATGAACCCTGCAAAGTCAGAGTTTGATATGAATTTTCAAGTGGGTTCAAAATTAGACAAAATGAGTTTGCATGGCCACATTTACAATGTTAATTAAATATACTGGTTGAACGGTGCCTTTTTATTTCAATGTAACAACAGTCATCTTAGGAAACTATTCTTTCACAAACAGCGATAAACATTTTCTGAGGTTGCATTGCTGTTTTTCTTAAAGTAATATGCAACATTGCTACAAGCAATTTGTTGTTTAAAAGAACTGATTAGCACAGTTGTTGTCCATCACAGTATGCTACATTCCCAGTGTTAAAACATTAGCCAAGTGCTATCCTATAACCATTAAACTACCTTCAGTTTCAATCAGTTTTCTAACACAGCCTGATTAACAAAGTTCTGTTTACCCATATGGGATAAGGTGACTGACCAGATGTTCTGATTTTAAAAGATCTGTTGGTGTCCCAGTGATTTCCGCTGGGACACTGAATTGTCCCAGATTTTCCTGCTGAGAGCTTGAGCAGCACAAAAGTTGCTTGCAAGGTAAAGCTCCTTCAGCCACTAAGGAATTTGGAAAAAAGGATTAAAGGAGAATCCCCCTCAGAGTTGAAGATTCCTCTAATATGGCTCAGATTAATACATGAATTATTATAAATGGCTCTATTGATGTCCTTTGCCATAAAGACCCTACCAAAAAATCAGACAGGGAGCAGCACAGAGTAAGTTAAGGAAAATATACTGTTTTTCTCTTTGAAGAGCTATCGCCATACCAGATGAAGATCTCTGAGGAATTCCTAATATGCTTTGCTCCACACTAATGCGTATGTATGTTTGTGTCTGCCAGGGGGCGGGGGAGAGGGGAGAGAGGAAATCCTCTTTGTCCTGTGAAGTGCATCACACAGACCTCCTGTGTTGTAATGTAAAACTGTCAGGGTGGCTAGAATGACCATATGCCGTGAATGTGAGTACTGTGCCTGTTTAAATGTAAATTCCCCCTTTATCAGAATAAAAGAATATCTGTTTAATATGGAATGAAGGCAGCTTGGCAGGATCTGCACTACTTCAGGTAAGCCAGAATAAACAGTAACATTGATTAAAATGAGCCCCCTATTCTGCACCTGTCATGTTCACCTCCTTCTCCACAAAGGCCACACTTGTTTATTTACCTGTAGAGCTGTTATAATATTTTGCTTTCTAAAGAGATTTGGAAGCCACCTACCTTACCTTTGGCATATTTTTAGAAATAAAGCACTTTATGCACAAGTGCTGGGGCTCATTGTTCTGCTCCACAGCATGGAAAAGAAGATGAATCAAGAAGCACAGGATCCAAACAGAAATTATTATTGATTTAATCACATAATCAGCAGCAAACACTTCAGGCTAAGATAGCAAATCCATAACAGCCTGCCCACATAACCACCCTTACAAATTTACCAGCAAACCACTGCGCACACTTAGCAAACAAGAAGAGCAAGGGTCACCTTCACTTGGCGGCAAAATATTGACATTCTTAAAGCTTAAATATGTTTTGAGTTAAGTGTTATCAATCAGTGATAAGAGTTGAATGTCTGTTAAACATAACTACATTGGCAGAAGGATTATAGAATGCTTTCTTGCCATAATCTAGAAGCATCTTTCAGACAAAACTCTGCTTGAAATCAATTGTGCACAAGGAGCTGCCTGCTGAGACCCATTCAGTGTCATACAAAAGAAGAGAGAGTCTCCTTGTGATCTTTAACCATAACCGGTTATCTAATGAGACCAGGGCTTTAATTTCTTTTCACATCAAACATAGAATCAATGCTCTGGATTCAGCAATGTGTGTAAACAGGCCGTGAAGCCATCTCTTCAGATGGCAGCCAATTCAGCCTTCCAAGCCCCCTGGCATAGTTATTTCAATGAATCCCCCCTTTAGTTCCAGGTAACTGCTCCCATCATGTTGCTCCTGGTTCCTTCCTTGCGGATGGCAGGGCTAACTTGCAGTTGTCAGGCACCTCTAACTGGAACAATAAAACTTTGGGAGGTAAACTTTATAGGAATGCTTGAAAAAGTCAATATTTTTCAAGTTTCTTTTCTAATATCTTTAACAATCCTCTCTTGGCTTTAATAATTCCTTGAGACAAATAGTGCCATGATGTAAATCCCCTGACTACTTTACCATTGAACCTTCTGTTCTCATATACACCAATATAAAACTGGAGTAACCACTGATGTTTACTCCAGAATTTCACTGGTATAACTCAGATGACAATTGGGTGCTAAGATTACACAACAAATGAATGCTAGGAAAGCCCAATGGCATTCCATAGGGGATTAAAATCAGTTTCAAGAGGCCAGTTCATTCAACCCTTTTCCTGCTCTGGGATCTTTGGAAAGCATCAAAATAGGACAGTATAATTTAAAATACCAGTATGTATTTCAAAGGCAAATTATTTTTATTGAGGTTCTACAAATGATACAACAATATACTGACGATATGTCCTTCAGAGACCTGACCTGGATTGAAGAATAGAATCCTTCTCAGATTTTATATTGAGACCAATGCATACTGGTACAGGACTTTGGGGGATATAGTGACAGATGTATGGGTACCCACCCATGCAGAGCAGGCATGTTCAATGAAGCTGCCCTATGTGGGTCTGAGTGACTTGATATAAAGAACTTCCACTAACCTGTGGCATGAAAAACAGATGTGGAGCTAATACAATGAAATGCAAATTACCTAGTCTTAGTAACACAGAATTTGTTTGGATAACTAGGATTCTGTATTGGGAGTTAATGGCCAAAGACACATGTCAAGCAGTATTTTAGATAGGGAGGTTTAGACAATACAGGGCTAGATAATCAAGATCCTATTGTTATCAGAATGCACTTTTAATATACCAGAAACATATTGGACTTGATTTTCTGTTGCCCTCAACCTCATGTAGTCATTTACACCAGTGCAAAACGGGCATGGTACGTCAGACAAGTTTAAATAACTATACAAGTTGCAGGGCAAATGAAGAATTGGCTCCTGTATGTGAGCAACTTTTTCCTTGTGGGATGATTTCCCTGAAGCTTAGGCTGTCTGAGAAAAAAAAAAAATCGCCACAAGAAAGGAGGATTCTTGAAGCTTTGTCTTCATTCTCAGGCCCTAACTAACATGGTAGAGCACTCGGCACACCCATTGTTTTTTCCTATTAATAGGATTTAATTTTGTATTTGAAATTATGTATTTCACTTGTGTAAAACACCAAAACCTCAGTCAGTTTCAAGATAATATCTACAGAACTTAAAAGCGAGGCCTTGTGATTGACTATTACAATCCATCAACCATACACCCTTGCCATTTGCCTCATTTGAGTTAACCTATTTTCAGTGTAAAATATTGAGGCAGGAATGAAAAAAATTAGAATAAATTGTCTCCCCAAAGCCTGCTTTAGTAGGTAAGAAACTGGAAAGGAGGGGCTTCCTTCGAAACACACACACACACACACACACACACACACACACACACACACACACTGTTGCATATCAATAATAAACATGCCTGAAAAGTGATGAGAAATCAGTATTGGACACAATGATTTCTCTCTATTGTCCACAGAACCTATGGCCCTGATATTTCTCTCACCAGATTTAAATTGGTGTAACTCCATTTACTTCAGTGGATTTACTCCTCTTTTACACTGGTGTAAATGATATTAGATTCAGTGTTTGTCTCTTTACACTGGCCTCTGTGTAGGTCCTTTGATATTGCCATTGCTCTAGGAGTGATCACCCATATTTCAAGGTAGCTAAGGATAAATACTGGACAGAGCTTGTCTAAAGGACTTTCGCTCACAAAGTTTTTATTCACTGCAAAATTATACATTCATATTTATTGTGCATGATCTTTTGACTGATCAGTGCTTGAAAACAGAGTTACTTGGTAAAATGCTTCTTACAAGCTCCTTATTGGTTATGGATTGTGGGCCATTAAACTCCATAAAAGGGATGTCCTTTCAGATACAGAATATTATTGTTGTACACCGTTTACACACACTCCTTGAAACTCTCTCAGCTGAGAATCACTGAAACTTTGGATTTTGGCCTCACACTTCAACCCTTTAACTGAACATTTTTGGCAGGGGAGCAGGGTGACTGGGGCCAGTGGCCAAGACTTCCATTATGTCTTTCCCTGGCAGCCAATCGGACTCCCTCCCTACTTTTAGCTCCTCTGTTTCTTCCAGTTAGAGACCCAGAAGGGACTAGGGGAGGAGTCCAGTGCAGGCTGCTCTGAGCAGCAAGTAGGGAAAATAGTGAGGGAGGGAGTGGCAGCAGCATCAGTGTTCAGCGCCGCCTTCTGGTGGGAGGACGGCAGAGCAGAGCAGTTGCCGCTGCTGAGATCATAAGAAAAGATCCTGGGAGACAGGACCCTTAAAAGTACTGTGGAAGAGGGTCATGGAATGGAGTTTCTGCAGGAGTGATGGAAAGAATGCACTAGAGGAGAGAACAGTGGATATACTTCAAGAGGGATGATGGATACACATAATTAGACTGGAAACTCATTGGAACAAGGATCATCTTTTTGTTCTGTTTGTACATTGCCTAGCACATTGGGGTCCAAGTCTATGATTAGTGCTCCTACGTACTATGGTTCTACAAATAATAAATAATGGCAATAGTAATAATGCATTGAGGGCATGGAAAATGTGAATGGAGTTTGGGGAAGGGAGAATTGATGTGTTGATGTATGTATGTGGTAATTGATGGATTTTGGGGAAACATGGTTGTAGAGGAAAATTGTGGGGCCACTCATTTTATGATATATGTAAATATTTCTCAGGCTATTTGTTGAGCCCATGTAGGCAGTTATCAGTTCCTTGTTTCCAACTCTTGGGGGGAAAAGAAGAAAGAGAGCGGAAGTTATGCCACCAAAAGGGCTGATTTACCTTCTGGTGTCTTATTGCTAGTCTGACCCATGAGAGTGCTACCTCCTATATACATGTAATCCTATGCATATTTTATAATCCTATTCACTGTAAGGCTACTCAATCTTTTCTCACTAATAAGCTCCTCGTTTTTCTACAACTACCTGTCTGATTTGCCTCTGACTTTCCAGAAAAATTGTACCTTGAGAGAAGAGCAAAGATGACTGTTTTTAGGGAAATTAAGTTTGGACAAACTTTTCAGGGGAAGGAGAGTAGGTGCATAAGAGACAAAAATCAGTATTAGAATGGAAAAGAGTAATAGGGTTAATTACATTATCACTTCCATGTATCTCTATAGAATGATATTCATATAACCATTCATTTCTTCCTAGATTCTAAATCCCACAGGGAGAACCCAAAATCTATTCAGTGGTCCTGAGTGCTACATTTTTCCTTTGGAACATGAATTTGCCTGAGAGACATGAAAAAGCAAAACAAGAACCCAGTCTCCTCTGACCTATGTTACAAACTCCCCCTAGTGACTATGGGGCTGTGGATAATGTAAAGTTCAAGTTATTTAAGTTAATTTGGTTTGAATAAATGACTAACACATAAGCCCTACTGGAATCTGCCTTTTTCTGACGGCTTGTTATATTTTTATTATTCCATCCACTTCTGGGGTTTTGTTTAGGACCACTCCCACCTAAGCATGTGTTTAAAGTTAAACATGCACTTAAGTGATTTTCTGAATTGGGGTCTATATGCATAAATAATGCCATAGGGTGGAGATCAACGGTGGGGAACTTTTGGTATCATATGACATAGGAGAAGCTCTGTGGTGCAGATGGCTTGAAGAGGAACTGAAAAACAGAATTTAAATTACAGGGGTAGATTTAAGGGCAGAGCAATGGGTGTGACACATCCAACCCAAAGCTGCACCCCAGTCAGGAATAAGCACTTGGGTTTGAAAATTCTAAAATGTTGCTGTGATTTACAGTAGCAAAAGAGACTGAACATTCAGTTTCCTATCGTAGATTCTAGGAACATAATGAAAATAGAGAGAGTGGAATTAATATTGGATATTGATAATGGATTATAGTAATACCACTATATATTGTAATAGTGTTTTTCTCTATATTAGTTTTATTTAAAAATCTTTTTTATTGATTCACTTATTAACGGTAAATACCATAAAGACAATTACAATCAAATATAGATGTAAATCAAATAGATACTGTATAAACAAATGAACTTAATTTAGCTTCCCACAGAAATCGTTATGCAAGAATATCTAAAATTGCATAGGCATTACTAATGGAATATGAAAGATAATTACCATAAGAGAACAATGATACTAAACAAGGAAATTTGAACCTAAGTACAAATATAACAATTAAAAAAAACCAAAAACAATAAGCCAATAAAGATCAAAATTTTCAAGCTTGATCACCTAAATCTAGGTACCTAAATACATTCTCAGGCACATAAATAAATGTAGTCTGATTTTCAGAGATGTTGGGCCTCTCTAAAACCCATTAATATAAGTAGGGTGGGATCAAGCCCTAATTGCACCGGAAAAGGGGTATCAAAAGCAAGTAATTATGAAATACATTTACTATGGGATGACTTATCAATTTAACAGAACATTGAAAATAGTAAAGGAAAATAGAAGCACCACTCAAAAAACATCAGGTGCTGTGGTTTCTACTTGTTTTTCCCTATGTGCTCTAGACAATTTCCACAATCAAATTTCATTTTAATATTTAACTGTTTCACATGAAAGGTGCTTCTAAAGAATTCAGCATTAACATTTCCCTGTCTCAATGCATGCGGCCTATAATGTACTTTTCCATTACTGAAACAAGTGGAAGAAGACGACAAATACAACTAATATTAACCAAAAGAAGTTTAGACTTAATACACTAAAGATCCTTTCCAAGAAAATCATTGTCAGTTTTGTATTGATAACCCAACTTGGACTAGCTTGGCATTCTGTTTCACTTATGCCTCTCACTTTTTAGAAAATATATATATTCATAATTAGGTGCTATTTGTTAATTTGAAACAGTTCTACCACTTATTTTGTCTTTCTCTGCCCTCTTTCATCTTATGTTGTGGTCCAGAAGCTGAAACTCCTATTCTGCATTCTGACACCGAATACTGTGACAACGGGCAAGTCAGTGAAGACCCAATTCAGCAAGGTCCTGAGCACCTCGAGCATGTGGCAGAGTTCTTACAATTCCTGCTGAAGTCAATCAAAATTGAGGATGCCGAGCAATTTGCAATATTAACTCAATGTCTGTTTTAGATCCCACCACTGTAAAATGGGATTAATAATACCTACCACATTTGGATACTGTGAGGATTGGATATTCTTAAAGTACCTCCTGAATCTATGATTCTATGATAAAATGCTTCACATGGGATTGGGCCCTTAGACTGTACTCACTTTGACCAGGAGGCATTGAAAATTGGGTTGAAGCTACCTTCAGTCTTACCTATCCAACGGATATTCTGCTCCATAATTAAGTCTTGTCTATTTCACACTTCTAATGTAAAAAAGGAAACATCAAGAAGATTTTAGGAAGCACCTCTCCTCACCCATCAAACATTAGTGATGAGATTTTTATCAATATAATATTTAGGGGTTCAGTATGTTCTTTAATTTCTTAAAATGTTAAATAGGATGAGGAGAAATTGCAATCTATTATGGGTTAGTGTGAAATGGTCAGGATTTGACTTTTGATCTATATTGTGTCCATGGAGTTTGGTGAGGTGTATTTAAATTTATTAAAAGTAATCAGTCACCTTTCCTTTTAAATGGCTGATGAGACTTCTGGGACTGAAGGGTACTATCATTATCAATTTTATCAGTAATGCTCCAACAGTCTTTGCACAACAACCTTTGACATTACATAAATAAAGAGAAATGAATACAATTAGCAGGTTAAAAAATAACTCCAGTAAAGTGGGCATTTTCTTCTAAGTCGCTTTATCTTTGCAAAGCATGACGTAGTTAGCACTGGTGAACCATTTATAGAAAATGATTTGGTTAATGTAGCCCTTTGATTTGTTCATGAATTATCCACAAATGGACTATATTATTTACAGAATTGTTGAGTGTTCAAAACTGTTCACTGAATACTTTATGCAAACACATTTCAGTCTAAGGGTTATTCATGAACTGTGCAGGGTCAAGCATGCTTTCAGTTACTATTTATTATTGGTCATCTCAGTGTGTGATATGTGATTAATTCACCTGAGACAAAGGATATTGTTTATCCTGATTGGATGACCACAGCTAGATTGCAAAGAGATATCAAATGAACTGTCCAAACTTCTGGACTGACTCTGTGTGAACATATCTTATCTCTGTACAAATATCCACAAGATTTTTACATCTGTATGAGACATTTGTGAACAAAACATTGTTTGTACTAATGTTCATGGAAAACAAATGAAAAGGGTGATTGTAGCAGGTTCACATCAGCACCCCTTGCTACTCAGGTCCTCTGACCCACAAACCATGTGAAGATCACAGCTTCGTGTTCCTACAAGAGCTCTTTATTCACAGGCTTTTCCTACCACCAACTATTTACAAATTCAGTCCAGGCTCAGGGGCCACACAGTCTCAGCCCCTCACTCAGGGCAGCTCCAACTGTGGCTTCTCCCTCCCATGCTGACCACTCACCCCTTCCTTCTTCCTACTGCTCCTGCTACCCCCCCCCCTGCTGTGAGTCTCTGGCAAAGCCCCCCTAGAGCTCCTTCCTGTGAGCCTTTATAGCGCCAGTCCAATGAGTGTAACATCTGCGCTCTGTTAGCCCAGTCCCTGCAAGCTCACTCAGCTGGCTCCACTCCCCCTTTGATTAGGGTTCCGGGGCAGAGGTCTGGCTTAGCCTTCAATTCTCAGCCCGCACCCTGTCACACCCTTAGGAACCACCAGATTCAGTTTTCCCTGCCCCCTCCATCCTCTACCCAGAGGATCCTAGTGGGGAAGGGCCACCCCCTTTACGGGGTGACTTGCAGGGGTCTCATTCTGGGATTCATATAGCCCCCACCTGCAGAACGTACACTGCGTTGGGGCTGGATGGCTCCACAACTCGGCTGCCTCCCATAGATCATCACCCCAATCTTCCCCTGCTCTTACACCCTTCATCTTTCTGCTGGGATCCAGGGTCTGTCCCGCCCTCCCCCAGGACCGCTAGGGCCTCGGGTTTCTTAGACACACCCGGGGTGACCTGGGCCACCTCACTCAAGGTCGTGTCAGTAGGGGCCCTGCTGGCCCTCTTTCCTCTTCTACAGGGCTACTTAGCCTTAGCCTTCAGTTCTCAGCCAGCACCCTGTCACAGTGATGAATATCCATGAAACAAACCTGTGTGTTTTATTCCAGCAAATGTTTGTAAATACTTTTTGCAGTATTCATACATCAGTAATATATAGGAATATGGCACTTTCTTTGTGCTGGCAAGATAGGAAGAGTTGTGGGATGGGAGCATATCTATGTCTAAAACATTTTAAGACTAGTTAAGAGCAAAGCTGCCAAGTCCTGAAAAACACCTCCTGTGAGATGATGAGCACTCACCAACTCCTATTTACTCTCTTGGGAATTGTAGCTACTCAGTATCTTCCAGTTGGGGCTTCTTTCACATTTGCCACTATTGCAATTTGTTTTCCCTACAAACGTACAAACACATTTTTGATTGCAAGGATGTTTTCAGAATGAAAATGTCTTGTAAATAATTTGGTGGAAGATGGGTTCACATGAAGTTTCCTGGTCTCATGCTTAGCATTTTGCAAGCTCAGGCCCTAAACCCACTAGTTTTTGCAAACATTTACAAATGCTGATACAGTGGCTACATCTTCCATGAAGGTGGGGCAGACTATTATTTAACAATCTCAGTCACCATTTTCTGCTGGTGTTCCTTTTCAGTGGTATCTTGTTGTCATAACTCAGGCCAACCTCTCATGGTCTTCAATGTGAGGCAGGAGGAGGACTGCAGGGATGGGCCCTTTATTTTTTTTTCTGTTTCTTAGTTAGGTGTCATAATGGTTCTGAAATGCAAAGTTTTGAACTAGATCCTAAGTCCCCCCGTCCCTTCATTCACGGATATTTGGAGTCAGAGTTTCTGTTAAGGATCATTATATAGATAAATCTGAAACAAAAAGACAAGAGATAAGAATGGCCCTACTAGGTCAGATCAACGGTCCATCTAGCCCAGAATCCTGTCTTCTGACAGTGGCCAATGCCAGGTGCTTCAGAGGGAAGGAACAGAACAGAAGCAATTATCGAGTGACCCATCCCAAGTCATTTAGTCCCAGCATCTGGCAGTCAGAGCCTTAGGGATATCCAGAGCATTAGGTTGCATCCCTGATCATCTTGGCTAATAGCCATTCATGGACCTATCCTCCGTGAATTTATCTAATTCTTTTTTGGAACCAAGTTATACTTTTGGCCTTCACAGCATCCCCTGGCAAAGTTGCAATCTGAATATGAACTTCTCCAGGATTTGGGATTCAGGGTTTCAATGTGGGCCAGTATCTGGTTAAATTAAAATGAGTGCATTCTTATCATAGCTACTTAATGTTACAGATTTATATATGTATTTGAATAAAGCCTGGCATTGCTTAATTTTGTACTGGGGGAAAAAATATGATCTAGGCAGATGATGCATCTCTTTGTTGAAACACAGACACAAGGAAAAAAACATTGCTACATACCATCAGACTGGGTATAAAGGTAACACCTGCAGTATTTGTGCATTAGCAGAGCAGGTTCTTCTTAAAATATACCTATTGAATTAGTTCAATTTCATTTGTAAAAATGTGTCTCTTCCTGAAATTGTCAGTGATATGATAAAGCTAATTAAGACATGCATGGTGTTAACAGTTTCATTAGAGGAGATAATATTGCAGAAGAAAAATAAGAAATCATTATGATGAATGCCTCAACATTACATTACATGTTAATGAAGTGTAAATGATCTAATTATTTTTGAAAGAATACAGATTCGATTAAGCTGTCGGAATTAAATTGGAAGGGACAGCCTATTGTACTTTTTATGTACAGACAAGTTAGCGTTAATTAGGCACAATCTACAGGAACAAATGAGGCACAACTCTCAGTGAACAATCATGTATCCATTGCTCAAGGCAGGTTTCATAAAGAAATATATTAGGGGAAAAATTGTAAGTCAATTAAATACAGTGCTTTAGCAGTGGGAGGGAAAATGAGCAAAATCTCTGTTCCCTCCCCCCCGCACTTTAAATGTTTTTAGTGCAACCACTCTGCTAGTTCTGCTCCACCACTAGTTTTATAAATACTAGTTTTGCTGATGAGAAATTTTGATTCTTTCACCATTTACACCCCAAAAAAGACTTTCTGGAGCCTGCATGACTTTTTGGGTGGATGGTATTTTTATCTTGGACCCTGCTCCCTGATCTGACCTGAGGTCAGACAATGAGAAAAAATGTTAATAGTGGTCACTCAGCCCTGGAAGAGGTCATTACTTAGACTCAAGTAGGCATCATTTGGCCATCTCTGTGTGTGGGTTAGGAGTTACTTGAGCTAAACAATCGGAATGTATGGTTCATCATCTTTAGGGAATGGGATTATTAGGCACAGGCAAACAGTTCAGCTAAATGCTGACCTGAACTTTCACCCAAAGCCCAAATCAAACCTTTCTTCAGTTTCAAAAAGTCTGATAAGCTCTGCATTTTTTTCCATTTCAGCAGCCCCATACAATTCCTTGTACTTTCTGCGAGCAGAAGTGCTAAAATACCCTGAGAAAAGTTTTAAAAGACCTAAGAGATTGGATAGACCAGATAAATATTTAGGGAAATATTAGAAACGTGAGGCTCTTATTCTAACTGCATTACTGAACTTTGAGATGCACTCAAGAAGTCTTGCAAAATTTACAAGGCGAGGCACAACAATCTACTTTATTACCCTTTGTCAGGATTAATTGAATGATAATGAAAAATCTGTTAATATTTTCTTGTCTGTCCAAAAAAATCCCCTCCAAAAACGAAGCCTAAGAGAGCCAGACTAATCCAACCCCTCCCCCCCCCCCCCCTTTTTTTTTTTTTTAATAGCAATGTCCCTTCATGCTACTTTTTCCACAGGTAGGGCATTAGTACAGGGGAAAAGAGGTTGTATAATTTCTAGGAAGAAATTCTATTGTACATTCTTATATTTAGGCTTAAAACTGATCGTTATTAACAGAGATGGGCCTAAGCAACAAACTTTGTCACACTTGGGACTGAGCCCAGCTTTCATAAATCTTGAGAAGATTTAGATCCAGAGTTCAGGCCTATCACTGATAATAATGAATGAAAATAGAATCTGGAGCAAAACTCATTCTTCCCTTTACACTTACGTCACATACTTGTTCTGGCAATGGTCTATTAAAACAAAGTTATGTCACACAAGTTAGATAAAAGCATCACACATTTGTTTTTCTCTTAACTTCTGGCCATTTGAAAAATCAATTAGAAAAAGAGAAATTGAGCTGGGTCCTGAGGATCTCAGTGCTGGGGAAAGGAGTTAGGACTTTTCTCTTTCTTTCTGCCTCCAGATTGGCAGAATAGGAGTGGAGCCATCCTTGGATATTACTTCAGCTCAACAGTTTGAATAGTCTGTTTGGGTCCCACTTTCTGTGTGGGGGTTGGATCCAAGAGGCCCTCTGCAAATATAGAGGGATGAGGATTTTCCTCAATAGTGGAAATAATATGCATTGATCTAACTTTTTCCATCTGTTTTTGGTTATTCCATAAAACAATATAATACCTACAAGCAAAATCATGAATAAAAAACTACAGGCTGGGAAGCAGAAATTTTTATTGGAACCCGTTGCACTAGTATATATAATTTGTGCCATAAAATATAAAATATAGTATTTTGCCAGTAGTTTATAAAGGCATTAACAATTATTCTCTTGTCCTCCCCCCAGTGGATTCATAATATAATCTATTACAGGTAATATTTATTAAGCCTATGTTCTATATATATATATACACAACTCAGATTTTTTCAAGTTTCTTTAGTCCATAGTAATTTCTTCTTTCTGATATAATATAAAATAATAAAAACCTGTTTATTGGTGTCTCAGACTCAGAGTTGTGTTTGTTAGAAACAATATGGCTTTCCATTCTTATCAGAGGCACCAAAATGCCAAATTACCCACTTTCACTGATAATCAAACCCAATAATTTGACCCATTTCAAGTCAGTCATTTGGTATCTCAAAAATCATTGTTAATATCTGTGGAATCAGTATAAAAAGAAAGAAGTGGTAAAACACAGTTGAAGAATTGGCTGCCTTGTAAACAGGTGCCAGCCAAACCTGCCTAACAAACACCAGCGCCAAGCTGCCAACATGGCAAGATAGTCACAGCAGCAAGATCAGATGCTTATATTTAAGATTATAATTATTTGTTATGAACCACATGGATTTTATTTGGCATTTTGTGTCTCTAAATTGCAATTCAGAGCTATCTAAGGCCTAACATGCACTTACATATGCCATCATTCTCAGTCATATCCAAATATATTGCTTTACATTGTCAGGCTGAACTGTTGCCTGCATTGGAAGTGATGTAAAGCTGCATTGTCTCAGGGGAAGCTAGGGAAAGGGACATGTCTGCCTGGTGTTCATAGGGAGTGTACAAGGCTGCAAAGGAGATATTTCAAAGGGGACATGGCGGTATCCCTCTCTCTCCCCCACCCACTCTGGGGTGGTTTGCCACCCTAAGGAACACCTCGAGGGAAAAGTACACAGGGACTATGATTGTTCCTGATTCTTATGCTAAGATGAATTCCCAGAAGGAAGTCTCCCCTTGTGTCTGCTCCCTACCCATCCCAATGCAGCTGCACAAGGGCCATGGACCCTATAGGCCATAAAGTGAGAGAGAGATCCTTATTGATATGGATGTAAGTTATAGCAAGGAAGTTGGTTTGGAACATGGCTGCATTTTGTAGTTTGCAGTCCAGTAGTGAGAATTTTGTGGGCACTTTCATATGATGTGCTGGGCCGCAAGCACCATTTCCAAATGCCAAAGGCCAGAGAAAACAAAATTCCTGCCATTCTGAGAGAAGATTGAGCTTTGGGGGCTATATCCTGAAGTCCTTACTAGGGCAACACTCACATTTGTTTCAATGAGAAATTTGCCTGAGTAAAAATTAAGTAAGAACTTTGGGATCTGGCCCAGGGACAAGTCAATTAAGTTAAATCCTGTGTTTTCTTAATTCTCATCCTGCCTTTGATGGTCCCAACTGTTAGAGCTGTTCTTGATGTAGCTTGCTCTTCAAAACTTAAGAAAACTTAATATTTATTTATGCAGATTACAATGTCTAATCAATTTACTGCCACAAGAAACCTTTTATACAAACAACTTTGGGGAATGTGAAGAAGGTTTGAGTACGGACTTGAATAAGTTTAACATAGAGTGTTCCACCAAACTAGGAAGTTAGGGCAAATGTTCCAAGGGGTTAAAAACCTCAGAGCATAAGGTGATATTTTGCAATGATTGGGAAGTCATGAACAAATGCTGTACAGTAGTCTAGGGCAATTGTTGGCCAGGCAAGTAATCAGCCCATGAAGCAGCAGATTTGGCTATAGCCATGTTGTAATATATGGATCAGTCAACCACTTTGGTTTGGAAATGCCTATTTCCCCATTAACATGCTTGGTAATTTCAACACAACATGTACATAACACATCTGTGTGGTTTTAACTGTTACTACAAAAATGTAATCCTAACTCTTTGGTTTCTTTTTATTTTTCATCCTCCCACAATGGCCTGAACTAAGGTCAAAAGCATCACGTTAGATTTCAGCCCTCACTCTGAGTTTTTTAGTAGTAATTTTAAGTCAGCCCCTTAACAGTGTTTTTTCCTGTTGCAAAATGCAATTTTTTGTAGCTTGGCGGCCAGTTCAGTGCTCGGTTTCAGAGGTGAGACTTCTGTTGATGTCCATGGGAGTTGTGCCTGTAACAGAAAGACGACCAGTATGGGCCCTATATTTCTGAGGCTGTAAAAACTTGCAAGAACTATAATGGAAAGCAATGTATACCAGCACTCTTTATTCACATTGGTCCATTACAAGATTCTATTATCTTATTGGTATATAATAACCATTTTATTGACACATTCAAAGACAGTACAATATGAGGCTAACTGGTCCAATGGAAAGCAACTTAAATAGATTAAAAATTCGATGTTTGTATCCTATTAGGCTAACACACTTGCTAATATGCCAAAACTGAATAATTATAGTTGAACAATTACAGTTGAACAATTATTCATCATACTAACTTTATATTAGCAAATGTCATAGCAAACATTGCTAATTAATTACATTGTCACAAAATGAGAACCACGGATCCAATCTTAGAATCATAGGGTTAGAAGAACCGCATAGGTCATCTAGTCTAACCCCCTGCCAACATGCAGGAGTTGTTGTGTCCAAACCATCCAAGGCACATGGCTATCCAGCCTCCTTTGAAAACCTCCAGTGAAGGAGCTTCCACAGCCTCCCTAGGCAGTCTGTTCCATTGTCCTACTGTGCTTACAGTTATGAAGTTTTCCCTGAGATGTAATCTAAATCTGCCAATGTAAAAGCCAAACAATCAAGGCTAGTAGAATCTGGGAAAACTGGGAAGCAGCTTTTTTGATCTACACAGGTGTTATTGTGGAGTAATACCTGGAAAGAAGTCCAGCATTATTCAATATAAGGGCATAATTCGATGGGCATTTAATACATTTGGAGGCATGGATTGGTTTAACTATAATGAGCAGTTTAGACTGAGATCTGTAACACAGGTTGGAATTCAGTGGGACATCCTGCATCACACGTTCTGGTTGGGACACCATGGGGCCCAGACATTCATAATGACAGCGGCCTATTTATTACTCAGCATGTCCAACACAGATCCAATGCTCAGAATGATATTTGCTGGACTTTTAATAAGGGCAGGTGTTTGCTTTGAGACCCTGCGATCCACAACTGCTACAGTTTTTGGGGAAAACCCCAACATAGCAGAAGATTGGGGGTAAATCCACTCCCCCTCCTGCTTGCCCCAGGGTCCAGGGACAGGGGCAGAGAGGCTGGCAGCAGAGGTATTGGTAAAAACTTCTTGTCTGGTTATGCTTAAAGTGTTACAGTTACTCCTTTGGGATTACCCCAGCAAGACAGATGGGTCGTATTTATGGGAAGGGTTTACATCAGGGTTTAGGATTTCCTAGATGGGGGTAACAAATCATGTAATGGCTACAAATTTGAGGTCCATAGAAGGTTTGGGGGCCATTGTAAAGAAAATTGCACAGGAAATAAATGCTAACAGAGTTGCAGGGCCATTCAATTATTTACTTATGAAGAACCTCTGTGTTCCTCCCTCTTGTCTTCGTTCCTAAGAAGGCCCATGGTGCTCGATCCACCACCTGTCAGACCCATGCGATAGTTCAGTTATTGACACATCAGACCCTAAATTATGTTCAGAACACTATTCTTCCTTCAATGAGGCTGTGCACATGCTTAAGACTAGTGGCCTAGGGGCGCTGTTGGCAAAATGTGACATTAAGTTGGCTTTTTGATTATTGCCAGTTAATCCTTCTGACTTTAACTCTCTGGATTTCTGTTTTGAGGATCAATTGTATTTTCAGAAGTCACTTCCAATGGGATTGTCTGTCTCTTGCTCAGCAAAAATTCAGTACAGTCCTGGAATGGGCAGTGGCATAGGAATCTGGTTTATACCATGTGGTACACCATTTGAATGAATTCTTGTTTGCAGACAGGGCAGATTCTGAGGAGTGTTCTAGATTACTGGCCACATTCCAAGCCCTGGCTGGTAACTGGAAGTACTTCTGTGGAAAAAAAAGAGGAGCACTCTACGAAGCTGGCCTATCTGGTGACTGAGTGAGATATGTGGGCTAGCAGCAATCTAGACTCCCCCAGCATAAACTGGGGGAACTTCTGGGATTGATCAGCAAGACTACAGTAGCAAGGAAGGTTACACTGCGGGAGTTGCAATCTGTTATTGGGCATTTTAACTTTGTATATCAAGGGGTGGTCCCAGGGTGGGCATTTTGCACCAGACTGTCAAGCTGCCACACAGGAATAGCAAAGCCCAGTCAAGGGAAATGTCCTTGCATTATGCAATAATTTCTCTGTGACAGCTTTAAGAACTGTATATTTTGTAGATCTGAGACAACCAATTTAGCTAATAAATATAATCCAAACTTCTCCAAGTTTTTGGGGGGAGTATCAAGATTCTGTGAGAATCCGCAAACAGTTTATGGACATAAAACCTTGCTGTGCAGAAAAATGTGGTATAAATGCACAAGAAGAGATAACAGAGATTTACAGTAAAAGCTGTATTTGTCTATCCCCAGTTACAAGCTTAAAACTGACTGGTAATAAAGAGAAGTCCTCAATTAGGAGTGATTTTAAGTCTAAAAAGTGATGCTCCTTGAAGTCAGACTATGTTGTACTTTGAGTGAGAAGTATTTTTAAAAAGAAACAATATTAAGTCACTAACATATAGAAAGTGGGCCTCTTTCAGGGGTGATGTAAAGGGCTGTACGTGTTAGTTTCACATTGCTAAGTGAGTCTAAGGCTATGTCTACACCACAAGCTAAGGGTTTGATTCTCAGCTCACACAGACAGACTGATGCGATCGCTCATCTGAGCTAGTACATTAAAAATAGCAGTGTAGCCATGGATAGCGTGGGCAGTGGCGGCACAGCGTAGCAGCCCCACGTACAAGCTGCTTGAACCCCAGGCCTATGTACTCGTGGCCGCTAACCCAGGCCATGCCACTATTTTAGCACATTAGCTCAGATGAGAGCTAGCTTGAGTAAGTCTATCTGAGCTGGGAATCACACCCCCTAGCTCATAGTGTAGAAGTAGCCTAAGGAATTAAGAACATTTAAGGTCATTCAGATTCTTCTCTCAGCTACAGCCATGTAACTGCACAGATAGCGAATGCAGTTGCACAAGTGTAACAGAGGACATGTTTTGGATTAGGGACAGAAGTAGTTTAATCAAATCTAGAAGGAGCCTAAGCTGGTTCAACCTACATTTTGAAGGGGATGGTAAAAAGGTATAAATTATGCCAGTCTAGTCTTCCTTCATCCTTACACTCATTGCTGAATTGAGCCCATTGTCATTAGCAATTAGAGCAAGAGACTGGGAGTCATTGCATTCCCATCTTTGCTACTAGTTCACTGGGTGACATTAGACCTCAGTGTATCTATCTCTAAATATGATATAATAACAGTAGGTAGATCACAGGGCTGACTGGAGGCCTAACTAATTAGCTAACTAATGTCTGAAAAGTGCTTAAATGTGCTCAGGTGATTCTACATATGTATAAAGTGCCATGGTGAAAATCCCCGTTGCTCAGAAAATGGGACACAGCCTGCTTGGATGTTCTAATGAAAAGCACACGTTTTAATCTCACTGCTACCTTAAGAATCCATATAAAAATTGTAGCTGCTCTGGAAGGGCTTTTCAAGGCTGAGACGTGTCCAGGTAAACATTTGGATCACCCCCAGCATTAGCGCAAATGATTTACAACAGGTGCACTCCTGAAAGACTCTTTCAGCAACATGTCAGGTTTCTTAGCCTATAGTCACCCTTTTTGTTTTTAACACCGTTCCTTATTGAAAGATGGAATCCATAAGGAACCCTTAATATTTAAACATAATGGTGCGAGATATTTAAAGAAATTTAAAATATTTAAGGGATCAATAATTTGCATGGAGCACAATGTTATTAAGAGCCAACCATGTCATCCTATGAGCATCCTGATTCCTCCTTACTGCTTCTCTACTCTTCACAGTAATACCCACAACCACATTTTGCAGGCAACTAACTTACTTTTCCGTACATTTATCAAAAGAGCCAAGTTCTGTGGGCCGTTTGCTAGAATGGACAATTTCAGAAGCTATAGTGACAATGAATAGAGAAGTCAAAAACATTTGACTGGATTTATGGAACACTGAGTGACTGCTGGGGCCATGGTGGTGGTATTAGGGCAGTCATTTAACCCAGCTACAGGGACCATACTCCCAAGGTGAACATTTTGTGGCTAGTTGCAAAGTGTCTACGAAATAACTCTACAATCCGCAAATTGTAATCCTTCTCAGCTTGGAGATAGGGTTAGAGGTACAATACTCATAAGATAATGGCCCTATAAGGTATGTATCTTGAATCCCTTGAGTGCCTTTTGCTTATCTGTAAGGCATTCTTCGAGGTTTAATTTTGAAAACCTCCACTGTTGTAATGATTCTCAGTGAACTATCATTCCATTATATATACGCTAAGCATTTAATATAGCAGCTTCCACATAAATAGATTTCCTCAGTGGAAAACAGATTTATTTTTTGACTGTATGACTTCTCATACTGTAATTTGATAACCATAATGCCAATAGGTTAATCATATTGATGAAGTACTAAGAGAGACTGTATTTAACACTGCTTACCCTGTGGAAAAGTAACCTGATTTACTGGGAACCTTTTCACCTTTAGTGGCAGGGGAATAACCACTAGTTCAGCCCTATATTCAAACATATAATTCCATAGGCTGCATGTAACCGAAGGGCAATATTACCATTGAAGGATTCATCTGAATTAACAAGGTAAAAAAAGAAAGATCGCAGCCTAATACGTGGGCTATATAAAAATACCAAATATAAAGTTAATTCAAACTATGTGATTTAGGCAAATTATTTCCTTTATTCGGTCGACATAATTGTTAGCTCAGCTGCAATACAAGGTTCCTAAGATCACTTGATGGTATTTGTATAGATTTTTAAAAGATGTGTATAATGATGAAATATTATTTGGTTCATACTTATAGTCTACAGATCTATTTCCATAGTAATAAAAATGTATTAAGATGTAAATAGCCATTCAGAAATATAAAGCTGCCAAGCAGTCACCTCTGTACCTTTGACACATGTCTGAGGAAGCTGAAAATGCAAAATGGACAACAATGTTGCATGCAAGCTGAAAGAGAATGGGCCTGATTCTGCCAGCGTTGCTCAAACTGAGTAACATCCCTTATGCTACAAGTAGTCTCAAGCAGGGCCCCCACATGGGGGGAGGGAAAGGTACACTTTACCAGGGCCTAGAGGCCCTGGGAGGCCTGGCCCAGGCTGCAACCCCCATTACCATGAGGAAAAAAGTTTTCATGGCTCATGAGATTGTATGCATGGGATGAGGGATTGTGGTATGAGTGTGTGAGGGGGTCCATGTTACAAGTTTGTACTGGGCCTGAAAAAATGTATGCTTGGGTCCCAGTCTCAAGTAAGCACCTAGCTAAGCAAAGTCCATGAACAAAGATAACAGAATCATCCCTAAATAGCAATAGATAGCTAAATAGCATAATTATTGACGTAGGTGCTTACAGATGCTTTGCCATACCTCTGTGAAACAGATCATCTTTTGAAATAAACACCCCCATCATTACTTAAATTGTAAGCTCTTTGGGGCAGAGATCGTCTATTTTTTCTGTGTTTGCACAGTGCCTAGCACAATGGGCTCCAGGTTCATATTTGGGACTCCTAGACACTTCCATAAGACAAATAATATGTACCAATAAATAATCTGCAGTGCAGGCATGTGTCTGCTGCTAAACAGCAAGGACAAAAATGAGCCTTTCAAGCTAACAGACATTTAATTACTTAACAGAATTTCTCAAACTATTCTCATCTCATTTTTTACTTTTTGTTTAAAAAAATGAAAATAAGCACCAATTAACATTTCAAAAGTTCAGAGGAGGTAAAAATGGCATGGGAGAGGGTTGCTGGTGGTCAAGAGAAAAGAAGAGGACTTGTGAGTACCAGGGGCAGCTTGAATGTGGTCTGACATCTGGAATCTTGTGTGGTGTTTTACAATAATGGATATATAGTGCTATTGTGCTGAATAAAAGACACAGGGAGAACCTTACTTTTAGAGCCAAATGGGATGTGCTTCCTATGTCTCCTTTTGAGTTCTGCTTATCATGAACTATAATGCCTCAGTCCAGCACTTAGTGGAACAGAGAAGAATAGCAGGGAGGAGATAAAAGGTAGTTACCTCCTCTAAGTAGGCAGGCAAATAATGGTGCTGACTAGCTTTTGTAATAGACTTTACAGAGATAAGGTAGGTGAGGTAACATCTTTCATTGGACCAACTTCTGTTGGTGAAAGAGACAAGCTTTTGAGCTACGCAGACCTGAAGAAGAGCTCTGTGTAGCTTGAAAGCTTGTCTCTTTCACCAACAGAAGTTGGTCCAATAAAAGATACCTCACCCACCTTGTCTCTCTTATATCCTGGGACCAACATGACTACAAAAACACTGCAAACAACAATTTGTAATGGACGGTCAATTTTCAAAACTGAGGGCTGAATACCGCTCCACGGCAATATGAAATTAATGGTGCCAAAGACTGATATGAAATAAATCTTTATGTACTTTTTTTCCTTGTGCAGCATCACGTTTTGAAGGGGAAGGGGGTTTAGTGCTTGCTGAGAAAGGAAGATGACATGTTTTGGACCTCTGAAGGTGAGGCTGTTTCCTTACTCTGAAGGAAACAGGAGTTGGGACTGGGAACAGGGAGGAGCCACAAACCTCACAAAAGTAACCAGATTAAGAGGATAATAATTAATCAATCAATTAAGTGAATGGGGGAAGTGAATGTGCAGCTTGAGGAGACATTGATAGACATACTAATATTAATTTAGGGTTAAATGATCCCCCGGTGCATAGTGTGGCATGAAGGGAGAAGAGAAGAGCAGATCCATTGCCAGTGCTCGTAATTTTATCTAGAGTCTTGTGATATTTGATGTTTTTCTCTGAAGTCTAGTTCCTGCAGACATGTGAACACATGAGAGAGAAACTCTGCCTTTTTGCCTTTATTCTTTTTTTTATAATAACCTTCTAGTTCTCATGGTTTTAAAGAAAAACTTGAAAAAGCAACCACTAAATGTCAAACACCAGAAGGCAAACATAAAAACCAAAACTGTATTACTTTTAAAATCTCATGATTATCAAAGCAATCATGTGATTTTGCCTCAATTTTTGAGGGCTTGAGGTTGGCAAGTAGCTAGGGAAAGAAAGGCCCCCAAAAACAGGAGAAAGGCAAATCCAACCTAAGTGGTATGTTTACCCTTTCCACAAACCAATGTAAGACTGTCCTTATGAACTCTTCAAGGGTGTATATATTGGGCCTAGAATTGCCTAGAGGCCCCAGCACAGATTGTTTCTGAATTGATGTTATTTTCAAAGATCCTAAGCTGGAAAGGGTGGACTGGTAATTGTAAATTTGAGGATGGCAAAAAGAAAAAGAAGAAAATCTCTTTTAGGATGAAAGGACAGAAATCTCTGGAGTCCCCAGTTTTTAGAAATCCTCAGGGTCATCACCTATGTCTCGCTCAGAAGAGACACTGACAGGAGGATGATAGGTATATGCTTTTGCTGCTATTACAGAATATTTGGTCAGGCAGGTCTGCACTATCGGACACTATCTGTGATTCTCTAGGCCTCCAACCTGATGGAAAAATATCCATACAGTAAAAATTGCAGACAAGACTGTGAAATTATATTACTGTTGTAATGTAGTAATTGCTAGTGAAAATATAAAAACAGAAAGACAGGCAAGGTACAGTTCCAGGTATATTTTGTGTGTTGTATTTAGTTTCTCTTTTGCAAACTTGCAATTTAATAAAAAGGAAATGGCCTATGTTAAATTGGCCACCTTTTTCCATTCCTGCTATGATGATAGATATTGTGCCTTCCTCTATTTATGGTAGTGATTATTGATTTTTAGTAAGGTTCTAGGAAACATTTGCAAAGAAATTAAAAAACCTGGAAATGCAAGCTTTTTGAGTCTCATTTCAATTTCATGAAAACTGCCTGATTTTACGCAAAAATATGAAATGCCATTTTCCTCCCAAAAGCAAGCAAAAATGAGCCCATTTGCACTCAAAAGTCATAGGTTCAAGCAAACACCTTAAAATGTTCAATATTTCAAATTCCAAAATGCAGAATTTCTTTTGAAGTCCAAACATTCAAACTAGACAGGGCAGTCTCATATATTTTAATGTTTCAATGAGACAGCTGCCATTTCATGCAAAACAAAGTTTGACAGCTATAAAACGGTACATAACAAAGTTCCAAATAGTTTCCCCAGGATGTTTCATAAAAAGAAAAAAAAAAATGTTCGCTCACCAGGCGTGCTTTGGTAAGATCATGTTTTCTGGTCTCTGAAACAACAGTTTAGCTAATGCTATCTTCTTCATAGCTTGTAGTTCTGTGTCATTAAGTTGCAAACAATGTATGTCAGACAATGCGTTCCCATTGTAGGTCTGCAGTGCTGGGTTATCTGTTTGAGGGGAGTATTGAAAACCCTGGAAGAGGAGGATTAGGTTTTAGATTATGAAGGCGAGGCAGGTGCAGTGAAACTCTCAATGCCATAACATTATTTTGTTTGTCAATGATTGTTACTTTACAGAATTGCCAAATTCTCTGGATTGTTGGGGAACTTTTGATTCCGAAGAGAATGGTTAATTTCAGTCAGTCATAGGTAAAGTGGGACTTCCCTGTGATAGTGCCAAAATTATCTTGACAGGCCATGGTGAAGGAAGTGTACTGTAGTATTTTATAACAACACCTTTGGGAATCAAATCCATTTTACCCCTCCAATGATATAAAGCATAATGGAACAGTAAAATGTTATGAAGAATGTAGCACATTACATAGATGCAAGGTGTTTCCTTGGTCTATAAGGGAGATGCCATCAATCTTGGAGGAACACGTGCAATGACCATTTAGCATAGTACGAGACCTACTGATACGCCCAGTTCTGTGTTTCTACTTGAAATTTGTATAAAAAATGTACTTGATGAGATTCGTAGGCAGGCTGTACAAAGGACAGTTCCTGTTACCTGTAAACCTCTGGCACATATTTCTCAGGGAAAATATTTACTGATGTCTCTTTTATCAGAGATGTCACTAGAATAAAAATAATTTTCCAAGACCAGAGTTGGCTAAAACACAGGCGTCATGACAGAAGCCAATAATTCAGTGTAAGCTATCGATGATCGCACATGCCGCTTTCTGTTTTGAAAAGGAGCATCATTCTGTGAGGTGCATGAACACCTCATCTGTCATCCCAAGCACATTAGGAATCCCTGCTATGTCACAGAATCTCTTTTTGATGTGCTATCACTGTTGTTGGCTACATGGCAAATTACTATATTTAGTGTGTGGGCTAATCAAAGCAGCTGTTGCTGGTGTGAAAACCAGCGTACTGGTGCCCACTGAGTCCTTGCTAGATTTCAGCTAAAGGCTAAAAAGCACCAGGGGCAAAATACTGCATAACAACATGGAAGTTTAGCTTATAAGGCCTACACAACAAGTTCTACTATTCAGTACACTCTTTATTGTCTTTTAATTTACTATGCATTTTTGGGGTGGATCCTACAGAGCAATTCTTTCTTTTTGAAGGGGTCTGGTCAATGTAGAATGGAAAAATTTGTTTACAGAAACCAGGAGCAAACCACATTTTATTCTGCTCTTTTTTCTCTAATGACACTTTAGCTATCTGTCTTGCAGTTTAATTGTGTACCCAGTGCTGCACCGCAATAGTCAATTTTTCTCATTTAGAAGAAGCAGCTACTTTTCTTAAATATTTAAATATATTTATTTTCAAGGGAAACATCTGTTCTTATTCAGACAAAACTGTTCGGATTTATGAAGGGCCGTTCAGCTATCTTGCCTAACTTTTCTTAAAGACATTTTAATCCATTCCCCTCTTCCCTTCCCCCCATGCCTCCCATCCAAACTCTTTCTAGTTGTCCCGCAGGTAGAATGGCAGAGCATTGCTGCACCAAATCAGCAGTGTCTCCTGACAGCCACTGTGAGGAAGTGATGCCACATCAAAAATCAGCTTAGCACCATGTGGAACTGAAGGTGTGAAAGAGCACCAGAGGCCTTTATCTGAAGAAAAAAAATTACAATTTATTTTTTTTATAAGCAAATGAATCAGTCGAGACACTGGGAATGACAGAGACAAAGAAGAGCTTCCTTATTTGTGCAGTTGACTGATGCTTTTTTTGTTGGCCCTAATTAGAGTTCATCAAAATTTTTCAACAAATATTTTCCCGCCTAAAACTGGTGTTTTGTCTAAAACAATTTTTTGGGCAGGAAAATGTGCTTCAACTACATTATTTAAAAATGTCTATGGAAAAATTAGAATCAAAATAAAAATTCATTTCATTGGGAAATTTCCCATGAAACGTTTTTAGTGAAAATTTTGCATTTGAAAATATTTTTATGGGGAAAAAATTGGGTTCAGCCAGCATCACCTTAATACTATGCTCTTGATCTGCTTGCTTTCTTCACGTTCTCTCCTGCTGGTACCACTGGAAATTATTTATATGTCATTTGAAAATGTGAAGATCTCTACACATAATAAGTATTATTAGCATTGCTGTTTATTAAATTCTGAGACAGGGTCAAGATGGGATTTGGATTTTATTTTTGTTTCCTTCTCTAGTTTTGAAAAACTTCAACAGCTCCTAAGTGTGATGACCAAACTCAAAGTCTCATGAATGAATCAGACAACTTCTTCTCTGGACAAGTGCTTGAAATATTAGATTATACAGTCATTAAATTCAGTGTGGTAGAATATGTTCCTATGACTTGGTGAATTAGGAGCTAAAGCATATTTCAAATGCAGTTCTGCTGAAAATTGTCCTATTAAAGACTTTGACTGGCACGAGTGATGGATTGTCCATGACTATCTTATAAGGTTTTAAAAGTATAACCAGCAGAAGGAATTAAGAAAAAGTCCAAAATCACTGCACCTTTTTTTATTTTATTTTTTTATTTTCACATTTAGATAATAGGGAACAGGCAAAGTAAGGTAGCATAGGGCCTGCTCCTCTTGATCCAATTGAAGTCAATAGAAGTTAACAGTGTTTGGCACTTTATTAACTTTTACCCACTGAGAGAGAGAGAGAGAGAGAGAGAGAGAATTAATATTTCATCATTACTGCCTCCTAAAGAGTTACTTTGTTGTATGTGGAAGGCAGTGCTGATTGCATCCCTTACCAAACAATCAAGCAACATAAATATTGAGATGCATTGTTTGTGATCAATTAACAAGATATGACATAGGCCTGTGTAGAGTTTTTACTCTTGAAAAGAATAAATAAATATTTTTGCACTTTACCCAGTTCTCCCTTCCGGATGGTTAACCTGTGTCTTTAAGCCACACATGGGCATACAGCATGTCAGAGCCATTGCAAAGCAGTTACTCAAATATTGGGGGACTGAGAATTGCGGAGTTTGTGGTTTGCTCTTCATATTAAGGCTTGTGATTGCTCCATGTTTATTTTCTCTCCAACATATAGAAGATATTTACTGCCAGTCAGGGCAAACAGCAGTGACTCTGCAACTGGAATAGTCCAGTTCTTCCTACATATCTGTGCCATCCATGTGATGACAGTGATACAGATTAAGAGTGAGATTTTCAAAAGCGCTCAGTATTGATCTAACTCTGCTCTCATTGACATGAATGGCAAAACTTCCATTGACTTCAGTGGGAACACCATGAGACCAACACAGAGGTTCTGGCGGAACAGTCTACTTTATGTTTTTTATCCAACACAGGAAGGGAAAGAAGGAAAAAGATCATTGCCCTGTTCACTATTCAGCCATTGAGAATTAAAGGGAATTAGTTTGCTGTTCTTGTTTATTGTGAAGTAGCAGTGTTGTGCTGCGTGCTATAGAGATGGGTAGAAAGACACAGTCCTTCCCCTGAAGAGCTTATATTCAGAGCGGAGAGAATAATTGATATTTGCTTCAGTAGCCAAATCAAAAAAAAAAAAAAAAAATCAGGAAAAAAATTAGAGTTGAACTAAAACTTTTTTAGTTTTCCTTGTTGAAAAGAAAAACTCAGGAAAAAACATTTATTTGGGTCAAACAAAATTTTTCATTCTACTCCCCCATTTCATGATGTTTTCAGGCATTTTTTACCCTGTTAAAAATTTTATTTGAACAGATCTAGCTACATTTCTTAAGAAAACATTATGTTGAAGTGAAAAGTCAAAATAGTTCATTTAGAAAATGTCTAAATGAACCTTTTTGACTTTTTCAATTTTTTTTATTCTCCCCAGTTCTATTTGGCCAAAAAATTCAGTCCAAATTCATGAAGAGTTTTGATTGCCCTGAAGCTGTATTTTTCAGCAAATAATCTAGTCAACCAAAAAATTTTATCCAGCTCTACTTATACTATAAAGAGAGAAAGAGAAAACATACAGGCAAAGGTAGCAAATGAGATGAAAAACAGAGTGTTTTGTGGAGTTAGGTCATCACTCAGAATGCCATGGCCTTGTCAGGCATTTTTTTTTTTTTGGTCTTGTTTTGAAAAGCATATGTTAATTCTAAATGGGGGAAGAGTAGGTGTCATAGGCCTTTTAGGGTATGTTTACACTGGAATAAAAAACCCAGTGCTGGCCTGTGCCAGCAAACTTGGACTCACGGGGCTCAGGCTGTGGTGCTGTTTCACTGCAGCATAGACCTCTGGGCTTGGGTTGGTGTCCGGGCTCCAGGTAGGGTTGCCAACTTTGTAATATTTAAAAAATGGACACTCCACCATGACAGCCGGTACCTCCTCCATCCTGAGCTATGGACTAAATTCTTCCCCCACTGATATTCATGCAGCCATTGGTGTAATACAGATTGGTCTTTTATGTCTGCAATGCTCATTCTAACACAAGTTACACAGTTTGATCAACATTTTTTTCTTTTCATTCTCAAATATTTATCTGAATCCATAATCACCCAATGTGGTTCCTATTTGAGTTCGTCATTAAAAATTAATTGTCGGCTTTAGCTTTCACCCACGAATCAACTGAGTTCAAGTCACCATTTCCAACTTATTAACCAAAACCCAATATTTCCTTGGACCACCAACCAGATCAAGCAGGACTCTAGTTCTCATTTTCATATGTTCAGGAGTACTTATTACATTAATGTTATTTTGCTGTCCATGCATTATTTTCAAGCTTGCTGTCTATGACCTTGTTGGCAGTTGGAGTAATAGTGTAGCTGTGGGTCCTTATGTGAGTGTTATTCAGGTGTTGTATTATTGTAACAGTATCATGTCTGACAAATCAGCTTGTGTGATAATATTATGATAGATGAAACATGATAGGAGATTATAACGATAGCCTGGAAATGCTTTAGACACACACAGAGTGTCAATTGTGCTACTGTTCCTGGGTTGGGAGGAGGAAATGTAGGTATAAGTGAAGTATAAAATGTCTAAAATTTGCAATTGTTTAAGCTGTACATTGAAAACAAGAAAGTGCCGTTAGTGAGCAAAGGGAAGAGCAAGAAAACAAACATCAAATCCTGCTAAGTATAATGTATGTAAGCAACAATACTGTGTCACATAATTGGTTCTACTGTAAGTGTAATAGCATGCACTGGTGTCATAAGATATGAGAATTTCACTTCCAGATACAGTGAGTTTGACAAAACTCCAGGTTAAGAGGCTAGCTGCATTCTCAGGTCACCCTGAATAAGCAGTTTTTAACCGTTTTTGTTTCCCCTCTCTTTTAAAAGATGGTTACTGGAGTGGAGATAGCTAAAAGGATAAGGCAAATTGAGACGAGGCAAAGGTGAGAGGTTCAAGGCAAAGCATAAAGATACCCCTCTCACCTTTGCTATCACTGATGGAGCTGCATTGGTGCTAGCAGAAAGAAATCTTTCAGAACAAATATAATGCAGAGAAGGCTATAGTCCTTTCTTTCTTTTTCAGAGTTCCTATGTGTGAACTTATGAATCCAAGAAGAAAGAACCAAATTAAACCTAATTACATGCTGTTTAATGTGACTATTTAAATGGCTAAACCATCCTTTTCTAATCCAAAGCACCTGCTTGAATTTTCTTAACAAA